>NC_035442.2:137415258-137715258 GCF_002127325.2 Helianthus annuus
AACGCATCACCCCCTTCCAGGGTGACACCTTAAGTAATACCTTTTCACCCACTTCGAAGTGAAAATCCTTACGCTTTGGATCAGCGTAGCTCTTCTGCCTATCGCGGGCAGCTTTGAGACGTTCCCGGATCTGGACAATCTTGTCCGTCGTCTGGAAAACAATCTCTGGTCCCGATAATTGGACCTCTCCTACTTCCGCCCAACAAACAGGCGATCTGCATTTCCTACCATATAATGCCTCAAAAGGCGCAGCCTTTATGCTGGTGTGGTAGCTATTATTGTAGGAGAATTCGATCAGGGGTAGGTTTTTATCCCAGTTACCACCTAAATCGATCGCACATGCACGAAGCATGTCTTCTAGCGTTTGGATAGTACGCTCACTTTGACCGTCCGTCTGTGGATGGTAAGCCGTACTAAAATTTAAACGCGTGCCCAAAGATTGCTGGAAACTTTTCCAGAAGTGAGATGTGTATCTAGTATCCCTGTCGGAGATAATAGACACAGGTATGCCGTGTAAGGCTACAATCTTATCAACATAAAGTTGGGCTAACATATCGGAGCTATACGTCTCCTTGATGGGTAGAAAATGAGCTGATTTAGTCAGCCTATCAACTATGACCCATATTGTATCGTTTCCTTTCCTGGTTTTGGGTAACTTGGTTATGAAGTCCATAGTTACACATTCCCACTTCCACTCGGGAAGTTCAGGCTGTTGTAGCAAGCCAGACGGCTTTTGGTGCTCGGCTTTGACTTGAGCACAAGTCAAGCACTTTGCTACATGGGCGGCTACAGACTTTTTCAAGCCTATCCACTAATAATTTGCCTTTAAGTCTTGGTACATTTTATCAGCACCAGGATGAACTGAGTATTTGGAACTATGGGCTTCCTGGAGAACAACATCTCGTAGTCCTCCATAAATCGGAACCCATATACGTCCGTTCAATCTAAGGATTCCATCCTTGCTAAGAGTCAACTGCTCCTCAGTTACTCCCAGCTTTTCATTAGGATAATTAGCTTCCAACACAGCCTCACGCTGCGCAGCTAATATCCTTTCAATTAAATTGTTCTTGACCTCAATGCTCTTGGCATTGATTCGAATAGGTTTTACCCTTTCTTTCCTGCTCAAGGCATCGGCGACTACATTCGCCTTGCCGGGATGGTACCTGATTTCACAGTCATAATCATTCAGGGTTTCCATCCAACGGCGCTGTCTCATGTTCAACTCCTTCTGGTTGAACAGGTGCTGGAGACTTTTGTGATCAGAATAAATCACAAATTTAATACCATAAAGGTAGTGCCTCCACAACTTCAGTGCAAATACAACGGCACCCAACTCCAAGTCGTGGGTGGTGTAATTCTTTTCATGCACCTTTAATTGTCTTGAAGCATAGGCAATCACCTTGCCCTTCTGCATAAGCACACACCCCATGCCTGTGTGTGATGCGTCGCAGTAAACCACGAATTCATCTGTACCTCAGGTATGGTCAACACAGGTGCGTTGCTTAGCTTCTGCTTCAGTATTTCAAAGGACTCTTGCTGCTTCGGGCCCCAAATGTACTTTTCTTTCTTCTTGGTCAAGGAAGTCAAGGGCGCAGCAATCCTCGAAAATTTTTCAATAAATCTCCGGTAGTATCCTGCTAACCCCAGGAAAGCTACGGATTTCGGTAGGCGTCTTTGGCTCTTGCCAGTTCATGACTGCCTCTACCTTAGCGGGATCCACTTGGATACCACGCTCACTCACAACGTGACCTAAAAATTGAACCTCTCTTAGCCAGAATTCACACTTCGAGAATTTGGCGTAGAGTTTCTCACGCTGTAGTAATTCGAGAATGCAACGGAGGTGCTTCTCGTGGTCATCTTGATTCTTGGAATATATAAGGATATCGTCGATGAAGACTATGACGAATTTGTCCAAGTACGGCTTGCAAACGCGGTTCATGAGATCCATGAACGCAGCCGGTGCATTTGTGAGCCCAAAAGGCATCACTAGGAACTCGTAATGACCATAGCGAGTCCTAAATGCAGTCTTGTGTACATCTTCATCTCTGACCCTTAGTTGATGATAACCCGACCTTAAGTCGATCTTGGAGAAGTAGCTTGCTCCTTGCAGCTGGTCGAACAGATCATCGATCCTTGGTAAAGGATATCTATTCTTTATGGTAACTTTATTCAGTTCTCTATAGTCGATGCACAACCGCATCGATCCGTCCTTCTTCTTTACAAATAGGACAGGAGCTCCCCAGGGAGATGAACTAGGTTTGATAAAACCTTTCGCCAGCAGTTCATCCAACTGGGTCCTCAGTTCTTTCATTTCCGTTGGAGCTAATCTGTAAGGTGCTCTTGCTATCGGAGCTGCTCCAGGAATGATGTCAATTCTGAACTCCACTTGTCTATCTGGTGGCAAACCAGGTAGTTCTTCGGGAAAAACCTCGGGGTATTCAGAAATAACAGGAAGATCCTCGATCTTCGGCTTTGGTTCTTCAATTATCACTTGAGCCATGTAAATTACACAGCCTCTGTTCAAACATCTTGAAGCTTTTAGCATAGATACGTCTTCGGGCAGTCCGTAATGCGTATCCCCTCGAATGGTAAGATATTCACCACTCGGAGTCTTTAAGACTATTTGCCTCTTGCCGCAAATGATTTGGGCCTGGTTATGGGATAACCAGTCCATGCCTAGCACGATGTCAAAACCCGCAAGTTTGAAAGGAAGTAGAGATAAAGGAAAAGAATGGTTCCTAATGGACATTTCACATCCTTCTAGAACAGTAGAGACGGTTTCTATCGTGCCGTCTGCTAACTCTACTTCGTATTTCACGTCAAGGGTTTTGATTGGCATATTTAGTAGTTGGCAAAATTTCTGGTCTACAAAGGATTTATCAGCGCCAGAATCGAACAGTACTCTTGCAAATATATTATTTACGAGAAAAGTACCTGTAAGCACATTGTCGTCCTTAACCGCTTCCTTTGCATCCAAGCGAAAAACTCTCGCATTCGACTTCTTCGTCTCTTCCGCCTTCTTGGCATACTTCGGGCAATTACTCTTTATGTGCCCCTTTTCGTTACAATTAAAGCAGGTTGCATCCTTTATCTTTTTGCACTCCACTGTCTTATGATCCTTGGACTTGCATAGCCCACAGGATGGAGTCTTTTGTTGCGACTGTGAACCAGACGCAAACCTACACTTCCCGGAGTGAGGTTTCTTGCAGACCTTGCAGTGAGGTCTTCCATCAGCTTGCCCCTCCTTCTTTGCCTCCGACCCTCTCTTGCCTTCACCGTTTCCACGGTGCTTTTTCCCAGACTTTCGTGAGGTATCATCCTCACGTTTTCGCTTTTCAGCCTCCTTGCTCCTTTGTGCCCTCAGACGGACAGCATCAAGTGTAAGAGACAAGGAGAGGTCAGTAACTGACCTGAAGGTCGTTGGCCTAGAGGCCTTTACGCTAGCTTTGATCGCCGGCTCTAAGCCCCCAATGAATCGGGCAATCCTTCTAGGTTCTGGTGTCACCAGATATGGCACTAGTCGTGACATAGTGTTAAAGCTGGTCAGATATGCTTGACAATCCAGGTTTGTCATCACCAGTGAGACAAAATCCGCCTCAATCTTCTCAACCTCGTGCTGAGGGCAGTAGTTTTCTTTTATGAGGGTAATAAACTCCCCCCATGTCATTTTGTATAAGGCAGACTTACCTGAAGCCTGCACCAGAGCTCTCCACCACGCCAGGGCCTCGCCCTTGAATGACTGGGACACAAACTTAACCACGTCCCTCTCAGCGCACCCGCTGATGTCCACTATCGTGTCCATCTCGTCTAGCCAGGTGATACAGTCAACCGCACCTTTCTCCCCTGTAAATTCACGGGGCTTACATGATACAAAGTATTTGTAGGTGCAACCCTTAGCACTCGACGCATCAGTATATTCTCTATCGCGATGAACGCTGTGCTCAGTAGACGAATGTTTGTCGTCATCTTTCTTGGGTTCAGAGGGTGGTTTGGAGTGTGTCTTTGGTTTAGAGGGTGGTTTTGACACAGTTCTGCCTTGAGACTCAGTATTCTGACGATCAATAGCTGCCTGGACAGCATTGTCAATCAGAGCCTTCAGTTGTGCGCCTGTCAAATGCACTGACGCATTGTCATAGTCATCTTCGTTTGTGTGGCTGTTCTCTCCATTGGGATCCGCCATTGTAACTTGAATCTGTTACAGAAGATAACAAAATTTTAATTTAGGAGATTATTATATGATTGTCTTTTATGACAATTTGTCAACCATGGTACAGAGACCATATTTGGTTAACTTTTTATTTCATTAAATATTAGGATTTGAATATATCCTATTTTAACTATATAAATAGTATTGGCGGCATAAAGCCTAATCATGATGATGTTTTATAATGTTAGCCGAGATTTCAGAGAATCAAAGGCATAGAGAGTTGAACCGTAGTTCTTTTATCTCTTTCTGACAGAGAGTCATAGACTACCACTGCCTTTTGTCTTTATAAGACAATTATTATGGCCCATAGGCACTACACCTCTAATGGATGTCTTAATATGGTTGGCCCGTAGGCACTATATCACTAATGGATGTTTTAATAATATTGGCCCGTAGGCGCTACATCACTAATGGATGTTTTAATAATACTGGCCCGTAGGCACTACATCACTAATGGATGTTTTAATAATTCTGGCCCGTAGGCACTGCATCACTAATGGATGTTTTAATAATACTGGCCCGTAGGCACTACATCACTAATGGATGTTTTAATAATTCTGGCCCGTAGGCACTGCATCACTAATGGATGTTTTAATAATACTGGCCCGTAGGCACTACATCACTAATGGATGTTTTAATAATATTGATCACCTTCATTGGTGATTTAACCCACGATTTATATATCATTTAGTTGGGTTTTGAAATCCTTAAAGGATTATTGTATAAGAATGACGTGCGTGATTTTAACGAATCACATCTGCCATGAATGTTAACATGCGTACAGAGGTTAACAGTGAATCAGAATCTTTTCAGTTAGGTCGTACCATCTTGACTAGATCTTAACAGACCCCAAGCTAGGTTTCACCTTTTAAGATTCTTTATTTAGGCAGATCAATATAAAAGGAATGGTTTTGATTTATTTATATATATATTAAAACAAAACTCATAACATACATTCCAAAATCTCAAATACAATTACATATTGCCCTAAACGGGTCTTTCAAATAATACATACCTCCATAGAGGTTTTAAAATAAGTGACAAGTCCACGCAGGGACTAATACAAGATAGGTGTCCATGCAAGGACTAAAGATAAGTCCACGTAGGGACCGAAATACGATAGGTTGTCCACGCAGGGACTTATTTCAAAGTAGAAATTACAGTAGTACTACTATTAAGGGCTAGTGGTCACGTTTCTTCTTTTTGCCCTTTAGTAGGTTCGCCAAGCCTTTGAGAAATCCTCGGTGGCTTTTCTTTTCTTCCTCGAACTCTCTCTCCACACGATCTAGTCGATGGAGTATTTCTTCCTGTTCAGGAGGAGAGAATCGTGGTTGTGGCGCTTGATGCGGAACTGGAGGTCTGGGAGGTATTGGATACCCATGAGCTGAGTAATCCGGTGGTCCCATGTTTCCATGTGCTCCGTCAGGGTAGCGCGCATTATATCTAGCCGACACCACATATGGGTCGCGCTCATAGCCATAGTTGTATTGTGCTTGTGACGGTTCGAACGGATTGTAAGCCGTTGGACCCGTATAAGCAGGTATGGGTTGGTCATACCCAAATGGTGGCGAATTTCGTGCAGTAGGTGCGGAGTTCGCCTCCTGTATAGGACTTGAAGGTCCTTCTTCTTGTAGCGGCGGATAGTGGCTACTACTAGAATGTCGAGGAGTGCTGAAGTGGATACCCCCTCCTCCTCGTGTAGACATACGAGCATTTGTCCTCCTACGCCTCGGCGGATCAGGTATTACTGGTTGTGCCGGTGGCGGAGGTGGTGGCGTAACTGCCTCAAAGCGTGAATCCTCAGAGGGATCCTGTGGATGTCTCGGTTGTTGAGATGTCTGTTGAGGTGGTGTGTAGTACCACTCATGTCGATCAAACATCGCTTGGAAACTGTCAGGTCCTTGATAGGGCGTTCCATGGAAGGATGACCCATCAGAAACTTCTATCGGATGCGTGGGCGTACCACGAGCTGGTTCAGTTGGATCCTCATCTTCCTCCATGGGGTCTTCAGAAAAATGGTCTTGTGGCCCTAGTGGAACAAAACCTGAAGGTTCCTGTATGTAGTCAGCTGGATTAAACTGACTTATGTAGTATGGAGTAGGGTCGTCATAATTCCGGTGCGAAACCGAACGTTGTAGAGGTATGAAGGAAGGTTGTGGGTTGTTGGGATTATTTTTTGAATCTGGCCCAAAGGAGTGCCGGTAGGATGGCGTCGAGCTGTGCGAAGTGGAATGCCTCGCGGGTTCGTAAAGATCTCTTCGTCGTTGTGGCTCTTCGCTCCGTGTCATCGAAGGATGTCTTGTACCAGATGGTCCAGCTTCTTTATCGTGATGTGTCACGATTTCTCCTCGGCCTCTTCTTCCCCTTCCTCTTCCTCGGAATATAACAGGTGGCATTTTCCTGCTCCAAAACTTATTAAAAATCAAATCGAAAATAAAGACAAAAAGGAGTAATAATCCGAATTTGTCCTAAGTTCTTGTCTAGACTCAAGTATGTGCAATTGTGTCATTGAGATTAAACACAATAGGATAGTGTTTAATTCACTCAATGTTGGCTCTTATACCAACCTGTCACACCCCGATTTCCACGTGTCTCACAGGTGGGCCCGGTGGGGGATTACCGTGACGATGTTGGCAACAATATAGTCAAACCACACAATTATATAATGCACAGCGGAAGCATAAGATAAATATATAAATTTCAACCTCTGATCGTAATATCAAAATGTATTACAGGGGTTGAATATATCCACAGTGGATCGTAAGTAAACATAAAGTATTGTTCCATCAGATACTGCAATCAAGCTTGCGAGGCTTATCCCGACGCTAGGGAGCTAATACCAGCCAATTACGTTTAGGTACCTGCACTTAATCTTTTTGGGGAAAATACGTCAGTTTACACTGGTAAATACATTCAACTGACACATTTGAAAATGTTTATTAAAATTGATTTGAATGCACAAGGCACAAACTCTTTTTAACTTGGGAAAATTCATAATGATCTTGTGAACGTTTTACATGTTCTTTTATGCGTTCAGTGGCCCGGGTCGTGCCGGGTTAAAGATTTATAGACACACCACGTTTGCGTAAAACCGTAGTATAAAAACCAACGGCTACGTCTTTTAAATTTAATGTCGACACTTTATACCGGGTGTACGCCTACACCGGGATGTCGATGGTCGTGGCCATTTCGTAAAATGATGCCAAGGATATCCGGGACAACGGTCATTAAACCCCCCAAAGGCTTATAAGCAACAAAACTGTTTAAATGAGCCGATCATATTTAATCAATTAACCACCTAAGCGATGGAATTATATAATGCTCAATCAAGCGGTATTAATATATCGTAACCCAAGCCCATATAGGGGAAATAAGTTAAAGTATTTACCTTTGCAAGTATAAATCCTTAATTTAGATCAAGTCACCGATAGCTTTTACTGGGGCTCCTAATCTGGAACGAAGGTTTTAATTAACCTCTTAGAATCCTAACGGTCCTTGTATTAGCCGTAGCTTAAACCGGTTGATTCCGATATATAGATATGGTTAATTCGCACGAAAAGGCGAAAACCGAGAATGGAGTATGATTTGGACCCAACAAGTTCAGTGACTTGTTTTATATGGGTTTATAGTTCATACTCTGGATTTGGGGTTCAAATAATATAATTTGACCCATATCGGCTATTACACGAAAACTAGTTCCATGGGCCGTACCGTGTGCGCAAATAGGCGAAACGGTTAACCATAAGTGTCCTACGCTTATTTCCTAAGTCAATATGCCTTAAAAGTATTTTGGTATCAGTAGGATACCTTCCGTGACGCCCGTAACGAGTTTAAGTTAATATTATGCCCCGTAGGGGCCTTTCGGTCATTTTAAAGACTTTAAAAGGGCTTTTTCGAGTTCTACAGGAAATCTGAGTTTCCCGAACAGCTTATAAAGCTTAAAATACTTTATTTATTATTTAAAACCAGTAGCAACTGTAATCGGGTCAAAAGACCTTGTAGAACTCATGTTTTGGCCGAAAAGGGCATATTCGGTATTTACCGAACCGTAGCCATAACCGCAGGTTATGAGCAAGGTAAAAATTATTAAAAATCTTTAAAATTCCCAAAATATTATTTTACCACAGTGGGTAAAAGTTTTGGTGACGAAAACTTGGGTTAGATGGGCGTTATGCTAATTGCGCCGTTAATTACAAAACTTTCTTAAAAGTGTGCCTTTTAGCATAACTCTCATTCTAGGCCTCGGATTGACGTGAAACTTTAAGGACATGCTTTTAAATTAACAAGCAAGGTCTTGGTCCGTTCACGTGTCCGAAATACTCATTTTAATTTTAAAAGGCCGTTACGGTCAACTTTTAGGCGAATGACGGAAATACGTAAAAGACTCGGATAACTCATGAACCGACCACAGAGGCTTATACCAACATGTGACCTGGTCCTAAGAGAGTCCTAAGGTACTTTTATACCTCACTAAAACGGGTCAGAACTGAAGTCAAAGCAAAAGTCAAACTTTTGCGACTTTCGGCTCCGAACCGGTTCAATATAGTAAATGATCGATTCAAACGAGCGCAAACAGGTTTATATACTTATTATCATGTTTTATGATTGTCAAAACAGGTTCCATAACATATATATTACAGATTATGCATAAATCGCTAAAATAGCTTTCTGTTGACTTTTTAACCGCACGTTTGACTCGACATTTGACATAGTTAGAGTGGTGATCAGGGGGAACCATTTTAGAGGTTTATTACCCACATGAATACCAACTCATAACCACTTTTGATTCGACATAAGACTGAACCATTACTGATTTATTGTAAAGTCAAACCGTAGTTACGACGGTTTGGTTCTTAGCCATTTACTAAGGAAATGTGACACCACAAAGGGTTAGATCACTTACAGAAGTTGTGTTCTTGCTTATGGAGCAGAGAAAGATGCTTGGAGCTTCTTAGAATGATCAGTAGTTGTGTTTTGAGTTGAGTGAATGTTGTAACTACAACATTGCTATTTATAGTGCAAAATGAACCTCAAGATCATTCCACATTGGCCTATACTGATCATGGATCATGGGCAGGTGTCCCTAAGGTGTATGGGTCGAGTAGGGGGCGCCCATGCTTCATTAATTGAAGATTTGATCGTTCACAAGCTCCAAAAGGCAAGAAACTACAACTTTCTGCATCTGGGCACTTTACGCGACCCGCATGGGAGTTCCCATGCACTTTAACGCGGGTCGCCTAAAGTTCAAATATCAGGCGTGTTATTTAGGAGGCTCGCGGCCCGCCTACACTTAAGCCCATCCTTCACACGGGTCGCGAGAAGTCTGTTTTTCAGATTTTTAAAATCTTTTGTCATGATTATCAGAATCCGGAAATTAATAACGAAATCTTTCGTAATGATTTACCTGACCTTTCGGTTTTGAAGGGGTAACTTTGCGGTTTGGCCCTCGGTTATTTACCGATAGGGGCCTCGTGTTATTTACCCGCATTATTAAGTCCCCGGTTTATTTATTAATTATATTGGAAAGCCTTAACTTTCACTGTTGACGCTTTTAACCCTTCTTCTACGAATTCGATCGTAACTTTCTCGTTTCATATCGAAACTTCGCGAAATTCATATATATTATTTTAGTGAGGGTATAATACCGTTACAAAGTCTTTGGAACGTTAAAGGGTCACTCAGAGGTATTATTAAACATGTTGACACAGTTAACCCCTGTAGTTTGTAATCTCTCACTTTCTTCCGCGTTTTGTTTTTGTACGATCTATAATTTATTCGTTTGAAGGTTTAAGCTTTATTTAGGGATACTATACAGTATATTTACCCTTGTTGACATTTATAACCCTCGAATTTATATACTTTCAAGGTTTGTCAAAATTAGTCCTTTATTTATTATAGATGCCACGTGTAAACAAATGACACGTGTTAACACATCATTGGACACAAAAATTCGAGGTGTTACAACGCAGAGGTGGTCCAAGATTTAAACGAAACACCAAGAAAAATAAAGCAGAATGTTCAGGCACTAACATCCAGTTCGATACTCACGTATACGCAGAGGATGTCCAATGCTTAAATAAAATAAAGAAATCAAACAAGTTTAAATCTTTGCAAAATGAAATGCACAATCACAGTGACTTTTTCAGCAAGTTGTGAAAGTTCCCAAACTGACTGGTTTTAATGCTCTTTTAGCATTCAGCGATTACTGAGTAGATACACAGTCACGAAGGATAAAACTAAGTACTATGCTTTCAACCGCGTTTCCCACTAGAACTTAGACTTTTTCATTTATGTTTGTATCGTTATCGCAAATCTACTACTCTAGCTGAGCCTATCGTCACATATTTAGTGACACCGTTTATCACATTTTAACTTTCCATTTCTTTAGCGTGCTGTGATAGTCCACTGATGTACTATCATTTCCTCTTTTTCACAACAAAAATTATTTTTGTTTTTTTCAATGTTTTTGGCTTTTAGATTTTATCATGTTATTTTTTTTATTTTTCAAATTTTCTAATTTTTAAAATTTTTCTCCCCCTAAATCAAAATTATATTTCAAATTTTGATTTTCATGGAAAATTTGAAAAATAAAGCAGTAAACTATAGAAACAAAGTGACAAACAGATGAGAATTGCCTCAATTCGCCATCCACTTAGCTTAAACAATCAGAACTCCCCTTGACAACAAACTATTTTCCCATTATGATTTCAAAACACTTAACTTTGTTTTAATCAAAATGGTTTTTCCGGAAAATTAGTTTTGTTTGCCATTTCACAAACATGGGGTTTAATTCATCACACTGTTTACAACCACTTGTAGCTTTATCACAAAAACAATTTCCAATAATCATACCACTTGTAAGATAGTTAAATCAAGTACAACTTAATTTCCTTGATTAACTACCTGTAAGATGAAATATCACAGTTACCCACCTGTGAATTTCTCAAGAAAGATGCCGATTCCTACTTCCCAATTACCAACCTGGGAGTTCCGGCAAGTCAGGATTTTAAGCAAAGAATGTAAGCACTTAGACCTGACCAGCATTGGGTGTGACCTTTTCAATTTCACTCGGGGTTTGATCATTCCTTTTTGATTCATAAAATTCTTTTACCCCTTTTACCTTACCCTCAACCATTTTTCCAAAAATATTTTTCACTTTTCCATTGAACGCCTTTTCGACATCAAATCCTTTCTTTTCAGAATAGAATTGATTCGAAGTTTCTACTTTACCAAATTTTTGTGTAAAATTTTCAGCCCGCAATGGTGGAGAGTTGATATCATCCATTGGCGAAACTGAATTTTCTTCTTTTTGCTCAACAGGTGGCTCCTCTGACTTTAACGAGTCAGATTCATCGCCAGAACGTGGCTCCTTTGTTTCCGAAGAAACGAATTCATCGCAAGAACATAGCTCCTTTGTTTCCGAAGAAACGAATTCATCGCCAGACTTAACATCTGATTTCTTTACACTCCTTTTTTTCCTCAGATTTGTATCTGATGAATTCATTTTACTTGACTGATCATTTTTTTGTTGAGTGAAGCGATTCATCAGAACTTTTATTTGAATCGACCGTTGTACCCGAGGACAAAACTCTTTCAAGATACTCTCGAGCTTTCTTTCTCTTCTTTCTCAGTCTATCTTTCTGCCCTTGTGAAAGCTTCACTTTCTTTTCATTGGGCTTTTCCTCGACTTTGACTGATTTCTTCATCTTTTTATGAGATTCAGCCCTCGGTCTTTCCATTGATCTCATTGGGCTATCTCTGGCAATGTGACCTTTGATTTGGCATTCATAACATCTTCTTGTCTCAAATCTCTGTCTCTGGCAGTTAACAACAATGTGTCCTTGAAAACCACAGTTGTAACATATCCTGTTATCGTACCAATCTCCACCATCAATCCAAACACTCAAATCGTAACACTGATTTGATGTGTAGTGCTCATGACTTCTCCTATAAGCTTGATTTGACGCTTGAGCACTGTGGTCAAACCTGCACCACTTATTACCAACTTTTTGTGAGTTTTGATTTTCAACCTTTTGTGGTTTTTTATAATGATTGGATGATTGAACTAATGATCTTTTATTGTAATTTTGAAGATTTTTCGGCTTTTTAGCATTTTATTTTTGTTCCACATTCTTCTTTACAGGTTTTTGCGTTGAGCATTCACCCTTTTCAGTAGAATGTAAATCAGTTTCTTGAAACTTTTCTTTTAATTTCAAAAATATTTTCTTTTTCTCTTTTTCATCATCGGCTTTATCATCACAATCTTCAATTATGACTTTGTCATAATTTGTGACATTGTCACTTATTGGAACTTCATTGATCGGTTTTGGACATAATTGATCTAGTATCGCTGATGAGGTCACAAAACCTTTCAATTTCTTCTCAAACTTAGCAATTTTATTTCTAGCACACTCAACTTCATTTTCAAGTTGAGTGATTTTCTCAAGATGAAAATTGATTGTTTTTTCATTTTCAATTTTATTCTTTTCAAGAACAGATTTTTCATTTTCTAAAATTTTTATTTGATTTTCAAATTTTGTTTCTTTTTCTTTTAATTTTTTGTTTTCTAATTTTATCCAAAAATCTTCATTTTCTGAAGATTTTATTTTGTTTTCAAAATCTTTTTCAATTTTTAACTTTTCATTTTCTAAAAATGTTATTTTATTTTGAAACTCTTTTTTATTTTCTTTAAAATTTTTGTTTTCCAATGTCAAACTCTCCACATCCTTCAAGAGATTGACATTGTCTGATTCAGATTTATCACATTTTGAGCACACTGGTTCAGAACTTGAAGCTTCATTTTTCTCGGATTTTTCATTTTTCGACACTACCTCTGTCTTGTATGTGCTTGCACAAAAATTTTTTAACAAAATCAAGAGGATTCATACTTTCATCTAGATAACAACCCCTCTTAATATCATATTTCATAACATCTTTTGCTACAAGACACATATTGACTCTTCTTCTAATTTCAATAATCACATCCAAACTTATTTTTTCCAATTCTTTTTCTATTCCATTCATCAACTCTTTCTTTTTCTTATCATTTTCGTAATTGTGTATTTTAAGCTCTCTGATGAATTCTTTTGGATAAAAATTTGAAAATCTAGAATCATTTTTCAGTTTATTCAAAAATTCATCCCACTCTGACGGTAACGCGTCTGCAAATTTTAATATCTTTTCAGCATTTGACATCCTTACCTCGTACCTTGTCAAATTGTCCAGTAAATGATCATACCGATTCTCCAACTCATTCAACGTTTCATTTTTCTTACACAAAATATATTCAAGTCTATTAACCCAAATATTTTTATTCTCATCTTCTCTCCTCTTAACCCAATACCCATCAAACCAATCATTTAACCTTTCAAGATTATCGTTTTCCTCTTCGTCAAACATTTTAGCAACACTTTCTTTGTTAAATGACATGGTTCACAAATTATTTTTAGTTCAAAGTCCACAAATTTTAACTTCCACAAAGCCCACAAAACGTTTGTAACCAAGAAATCCACAAGCTAGCAGTCCACTAATCAAACCTGTTTCACAATAGAAGCCCAAAATCTAACAATCACGGTCCACTTGATAAACTTTTGGTCCACTTAAAAACTAATTCATTTCCTCTTATATTGGCCCAAACAAATCAGTCCACTCGGTTAAAATATAAACTTGCGGCCCAACTTATACACACAAATTCCGACTCACAAAAGCTCAAATTTTAGAATAGACTAAAATACTTGGCCCAAAACAACGCTTTTATTGTTTGATTTTTTTTTTTTTTTTTTTTTTTTTTTTTTTTTTTTTTTACTTTTGAGTGTTTCCTTAATCTTACTATGAAGTCACCCCACATCATGAGTTTTAAAAAAAACCAACGTAATATGAGATCCAATGATGATGTTTTATATGTTTTTTTATTATTTATAAAACCCTAAAATTCTTTACTAACTAGATTTTTTTTTGAGTGAATTTCAAGGATTGTCCTTTATCTTTATACATATTTTCAGGCGCTGTCCTTTATGTTCAAAATTGACGAGTTTTTCCTTTATGTTTTTATATCAGACACGTTTTGTCCTTTAGGCCTAATCCAGTTAGTTTTTTCAGTTAAATTTGGTCATGTGCTTTGCACATGAGGGCATTTTTGCCAATTCAAAGGTTGCAGAAGCTTTGAGCTGTAAATCTGCCGTTGAACTTACCTTTGAATTGACAAAAATGCCCTCATGTGCAAAGCATATGACTAAATTTAACTGAAAAAAACTAACTGTGTTAGGCCTAAAGGACAAAACGTGTATGATATGAAAACATAAAGGACAAAACTCGTCAGTTTTGAACATAAAAGACAACGCCTGAAAATGGGTATAAAGATAAAGGACAATCCATGAAATTCACTCTTTTTTTTTTATCTCTATAGCCAATCGACACCTTAAAACGTTATTTATGACACCACTTAACCGTCGTTATATACTCAACCACACCAAACTACCAGCTTTTACTTTGATTCAGATCTCCAACTTACAACTCGAATCAACACTCTTACATTAGCAAACCTACAACTTCAAGTTTTGATCAACAATAAGATCCAGCAATCTCTCAACACAACATCCACTACTCAATCAATCCTGCTTTATCTATTTGCAGATTGATGACGGGGGTAGCCCAAGACTAAATAAAGTGACTAAATATGCAAATGCTTAAATGGTTAAACGGTTCAAGGGTTAAAAAGCTGTAAGATGGGAAAAGCGAGGAGGAAACAGTGGCCGGTCACATCCGGAGCTTGCTTCACCAACCCTCGGCCGCAAAAGCAGAGCAGGTCTGCACAAATACACGCTATTACCCAGGGGTCAAAAGCCTTCAACCCCAAAAGGGGAAACCCTCCACTGCAAGCATGATTACTAGTCTAATACATGCCACTTTGGGAGATGTCTTCCCTTATAAAATGACACTTCATTTACTCCAGAAAACATCCCCTGATCAGTTCAGATTCTCTAATCTCTGGTCATTCGTGTGGAGGACTTGCTTACGTACAAGTCACTCCTTTTCACATCCACCACACACATTCTGTTTGCTCTCACTTCTGGATCTGAGAACATATCAGAGAAAGAATATTCAGCAAACAACAACTACGAACTAGTAAACCTCCTTCCACGTTTTGCAAACGTGGGGGGACCCCGCGACCAGCGTTAGGCAAGGTTGAACCCTTCAACCTTTTTGCCTAACCAACTCAGCTACTATCTTTGGTCTCTAGTTTGTTGCATCAACAAGTTGGCGCCATCCGTGGGACTACGCCGCTATTTCTTCTCAAAAAAGACCTAGTAGTGTAGCTCTCTTCACTTAAAGTCACCATGTCTGAAAGTGGATCTCCGGGAGAAGTAAATCAGATTCCAAACATTTCCACCCCGGGTAGTGGCCAAGCTCATGTGGCTATACCAACATCTTTCTCGACTCCGGGGAGCACACCCGAGTTCCTTACCTTCAACACACCAACTCCGTCCAGATCTGGGGCTCCATCTCCCAATGTCGGTGTATCTGACACCCCAGCACGTGTTCAACTTACCCCCGAGGGGGTCGCAAATAATTTCCTTGAGTTAAGGTCACTTCTTAACCAGCATGTGAGTAAAGAAAGGGAAAAGGGTATAAGGATTCGTTTAGACTATGACGAACCTGAACCGACGCTGTCTCCCGGACCACCCCTACCTCCTTTTTCCACAAGAAGTGAGGCTGGTCCCAGCAACCCTCCAAACCCTCACCCTTATCTGTCCACTATGACAAATCCTACGGTGCATCCTATCCTCTCTTCCCAACCGATTACTAGTGGTGCTCCTTTGGGACACGAGCTAACGCTCGACCAGCTCCTACAGTCCCCAGTAACAAGCTATCCAGCTTCTGTAACAACCACATGGGAGCAAGCTCTGTCCGTGCTCCCTTTAGCACGAAGTGCTGTTACTAGCACCCCTCTCGGAATAAACTGCTCGGTTGGCCCAGGAAGCCTTCAAGGCTTCAGCCTCATACCCAATATGATGACCCAGATGATGGCCAACTTCCCGTGGCAACACTTCATTAATCAAGTACTAGCCACTCAGGGGAATCACGGCAATAGTAACAATATAGATACAAGACCTGAAGAGGACTTGGCTAAACCCTATAAGCCAAGTAACCTTTCATGCTTCTCAAGGCAGATAGCCGATTATGATTTCCAATCAAAGATCAAGATGCCAACCCACATCAGAACGTATGATGGGACTGAAGATCCTGAGGACCATCTCCAGATCTTCACTGGTGCAGCTCGAATAGAAAAATGGTCAAACGCTGAATGTTGCCTAATGTTCATGCAAACTCTTGTTGGATCCGCCAGAATCTGGTTCAACGACCTACCAGCTCAAAGCATTCGAAGCTTTGATGACCTCAGCAGGGGTTTTCTGGCAAACTTCTCCCAACAAAGGCGATATGTCAAAGACGCGACGGTGATCTTCCAGATAAAACAACGCGACGATGAAAGTCTTCGAGCATTCATTGAACGATACAAAAAGGAAGGTCTGACCTATGTAGGGGCAGACGAGAAAATGAGAGTGGCTGGCTTTATGAATGCCATAAACTCTAAATACCTCACACGAGACTTCAACAAGTCTCTGCCAAAAACCTTGGAAGAAGCCCTTGAAAGGGCCGAAGCTCACATTCGGGGAGAGGAAGCTGTAGACATCAAGGAACAAAGGAAAAGAGGATCCGGCTGGCGAAGCAATAGCCCAGCTAGAAAGAGGGGAAACTTCAACTCCTATGACAGGCGGCCAAAAGGTTCAGACCTTCGAAGGTCTGAAGGTCGGAACCTTTCAAGCAGAGAAAAAGGCATAAGTTTCACACCCCTCACAAAAACCCCTCAAGAAATCCTGGCAACGGAAGAAGTTAAGCAAAACTTTATGTCACACCCCCAAAATCCCACACGCGGAGTACCACCGCTTGGAGGCGTGACATGACCAGGATCAAGCCATCAATCATATTGAACATAGCATAATATAAATAAAGTAATTCGTAAAACCCCGTTCAATACAATTGACGTTTCAAAACAATCATAGTATCAGTAGCGGAAGCATAAGTAAATAACCCAAGTAAACCATAAGTTCAATTATTCGAAATGTTTAAACATAGCGTTCTTAACCCACTGCCCACAACGTCCCGCTCCTCCAGTGCAAGCTCCATAAGTACCTAAGGTCCTGCAAGGCATGCAGCAGATAATCAACAAACTAGTTGAGCGAGTTCACAGTTTATAGTTTAGTTTGAGTAATAGTGCGTTTGTTCAATTAAGTTTCGTATCGTATCAGTTCCATCGCGGCCTCACCGGCATGTGTGCGAAGATTATGTTCGTTAGTTCGCGACCGTAGTCTTTACCGACCAGGGTGTGTGCGAAGGCAATTGATCAGTTCGTTCGCGACCATAGTCTTTACCGACCAGGGTGTGTGCGAAGGCAGTTGAGTAGTTCGTAAGCATCAACAGTTTAATCGTTCGTTACAGTATCAAAGTATGCACAAGTAATCATCCAACCCATTCCCACCCTGGGAACCCATGCCTTGGCTGTGTGAACTCACCTTGGTTTGCTCGGTATGCTAGGTTATGCACTCACAAGTAATTCATTCACGTCCTATCGTATGCACGTATAACAAATCAGTTCATGTTCACAACGATACGCATGCAATTTAATGTTCACATAACAGTCAGTTTGCATATCGGCACAACACGTAGTATTACACGAATATGTTCATCACCAAGCATGGCATAACAATTAATTCAACATATGTTCTACTGTTCAAAGCATTATCAAAACCCTAATATCTTTCGATTCATAATTCATCTTTCGACCAACAGTTTTGTCATGTTTCGAAGCATGCTATCCTTCGATCAAATCTATCCTTCGGTCAAATTATGGTTCGGTCAAACTATCTTTCGGTCACTACTATTATCTTTCGGCATATACATTATCTTTCGACAATAACTATGTTTCGAGTAGACAAGTATCGTTCGATACAATCAGTTACGTTAACAACAGTTACAATTTCAGAAACCCTAAGCATGCTAACAGCCGTCAATCAACATTATCGATCAAACAACAATCATGCAGTAATCATAGGATCATCATCTAATCATCATGCAATCATCATAATTCTAATACCCATCGTGATCCCTAGTTTATGCGTATCCCGAAACCGGTTAACACACAGTAATACATTATCAAACCCTATCAGAAATAATGACTAAATCCAGATTAACGCCACCCAGAAATCAGTATTCAATCGTAACGAGTTTCACATAGAATCATATACATATCCGTCAACAACAATCCTATATGAAAACTATATCATCAATATCGTAACAAGAATCCTAATATTTAATCATGCATCAATTTCAGATTACTTCAACAACCAAAACACACGACACATGAGCACATACGCAGAGGAGCGAACGATCAAATCAAATCAAATAGATTTACTAACCGAGATGAGGGTTTGGTCACGCAAAAAGGGTTCCGGTGGTTTCTAGTCTGCCGTCACAGTGAAATGGCTCTTAGGGTTGAAAAATGACAGAAATGACAGCCGGTTATGTGCTTATACGTATATATACGTATTACAGAAATGGGCCAAGCCCATCTGAATGACTGGGCCGAAGGATGTCGAAGGATTCCTTCATGGCCCGAATGATATGTTTCGAGACTTATCAATCCGAAGGATGATCTTCCGGATCGAAGGATGTGTTTCGTCATCCTTCGATTCATGCACCATGTTTCGTGGACATCCTTCGAAGGTTGTTTGTGTAATGTAATGTGTTTCATGCTAACTAGTTTACAAGTTTCACAATGTAACAAACAACTATGCACGATCAAACAATCAAAACGTATATATATATATTTTCATTAACACACAACTCGTATAATTCAAGTCCACAATCCAACAACTAAACAGTCAAAGTCAAAGTCAACGCGCAATAAATGCGAAAGTGAAAGTCAAACACTCGAGTTGTCACATTATCCCCAACTTAAAAGAAATTTCGTCCCGAAATTTAGTACGCACTTACTGAGGAAGCTAGGTATCGTTCACTGGTTTTCCTGGGGTGTCACATCATCCCCCCGTTGATTTGGAATTTCGTCCCGAAATTCAGTAGTAGTAGCTTCAGCCTCAGAAGTGGATGCATTGGTTTCGAATAGCTGGGGGTACTTTTCTTTCATCTGGTCTTCGCGTTCCCATGTATACTCCGGGCCACGCTGGGAGTTCCAACGAACTCGAACAAGAGGGATTCTCTTGTGTTTGAGGACCTTAACATCCCGGTCCGTGATTTCAACTGGTTCCTCGACGAACTGCAACCGCTCGTCGATAGTGAGTTCCTTAAAAGGAATGATGAGGTTTTCATCTGATAGGCACTTCTTTAAGTTCGATATGTGAAAGACATTGTGAACTGCTCCGAGTTCAGCTGGTAGGTTCAACTTGTAGGCTACCTTGCCAATCTTTTCTGTAATTTCGAATGGTCCGACGTACCGCGGATTTAGTTTGCCCCGTTTGCCAAAACGTACCACACCCTTCCAGGGTGAAACTTTCAATAAAACCCGGTCCCCGACCTCAAATTCCAATGGTTTTCTACGCTTATCCGCGTAGGCTTTCTGACGGTCGCGTGCTGCCGCCATGCGTTGTCGTATCTGTGCTATCTTTTCTGTGGCGTCCACAACAATATCTGGACCCGTAATCTGACTATCCCCCACCTCTGCCCAACAGAGAGGTGACCGGCATTTACGTCCGTACAATGCCTCGAATGGAGCGGCTTGAATGCTGGTATGGTAACTGTTATTATACGAGAACTCCACCAAAGGGAGGTGCTTTTCCCAGCCGTTGCCGAAATCGATGACACACGCTCGAAGCATGTCTTCTAGAGTTTGAATAGTTCGCTCAGACTGCCCATCCGTCTGAGGATGATATGCTGTGCTCATGTCTAATCGTGAGCCGAAAGATTTGTGCATCGCTTGCCAAAGTTCTGACGTGAATCGTGCATCGCGATCCGAAATAATAGAAGTGGGCACTCCGTGCCTCGAAACAACTTCTTTCATGTAGATGTCTGCTAGGGTAGAAAACTTATCCGTTTCTTTGATAGCCAAGAAGTGAGCAGACTTTGTGAGCCGATCAACGACCACCCAGATAGTGTCATTCCCACGCTGGGATCTAGGCAGGCCAGTAACAAAATCCATGGAAATTTGCTCCCATTTCCATTGTGGTATTTCTGGTTGCTGAAGTAGGCCTGATGGTTTCTGGTACTCGATTTTAACCCTTGCACAAGTTAAACACTTGCCGACGTAAGTTGCGATAAGAGCTTTCATGTTTGGCCACCAGTAAGTTGTTCTGATATCGTGGTACATCTTATCCGACCCTGGATGTATCGAGTAGCGAGACTTGTGCGCTTCATCCATCACAAGTTCGCGTAAGCCGCCATAAAGTGGGACCCAAATACGCCCCGTCACATAGTAGGCGCCGTCTTCCTTTTGTTCCATTTGTTGCCTTGAACCGCGCAAGGCTTCAGCCTTGACGTTTTCGGGTTTTAGTGCTTCTATCTGTGCAGCTCGTATCTGTGCAGGAAGACTGGACTGAATAGTAAGCTGTAGCGCTCGCACGCGCTTAGGTAGAGTGTCTTTCCGACTGAGGGCATCAGCCACAACATTGGCCTTGCCTGGATGATACTTGATGGCGCATTCATAGTCGTTCAGAAGTTCAACCCATCTTCGTTGACGCATATTCAAATCCTTTTGCTTAAGAATATGCTCGAGACTCCTGTGATCGGTGTAAATCGTGCACCGGGTACCGTACAGGTAGTGTCGCCATATCTTAAGCGCGAAAACAACAGCTCCCAGCTCTAAATCGTGCGTCGTGTAGTTCCGTTCATGAACCTTGAGTTGCCGAGAGGCGTATGCGATAACTTTATCCCGCTGCATCAATACACAACCAAGACCCTGTATAGATGCGTCACAGTATACCACGAAGTCATCTGTGCCCTCTGGCAATGAAAGAATAGGTGCACTGCAAAGCCTATCCTTTAAGTACTGAAAAGCGGTCTCTTGCGTATTACCCCATCTGTAAACGACACCTTTCTGTGTTAGCATAGTAAGTGGTTGCGCGATCTTTGAGAAGTCTTTAATAAATCGCCTGTAGTACCCCGCCAAACCCAGAAATTGGCGTATTTCTGTTGGTGTACGTGGTGCTGGCCAGTTTCTGATCGAATCAACCTTGGATGGATCAACATGAATCCCATCCCTGTTTACCACATGGCCTAAGAAGTGGACTTCACGAAGCCAGAAGTCGCATTTTGAAAACTTTGCGTACAGTTGCTCTTTTCGAAGAAGTTCCAAGATAATACGTAGATGCTGCTCATGCTCCTCCTGACTCTTGGAGTAAATCAAAATGTCGTCGATGAAAACGATGACGAACTTGTCGAGATACGGTTTGCACACCCTGTTCATGAGATCCATGAAGACTGCAGGTGCGTTCGTAAGCCCGAATGGCATGACAAGAAACTCGTAGTGACCATAACGAGTTCTGAAAGCAGTTTTGGAGACGTCCTCATCCCGGACTCTCAGCTGATGATACCCTGACCTCAAATCAATCTTGGAATAGTAACACGACCCTTGCAACTGGTCGAATAAGTCGTCGATGCGCGGAAGAGGATAACGGTTCTTCACCGTCACCTTGTTGAGTTCACGGTAGTCTATACACATTCTGAACGTACCGTCTTTCTTCTTCACAAATAACACTGGAGCTCCCCAAGGCGAAGAGCTTGGACGAATAAAGCCCTTTTCCAAGAGCTCTTGCAGCTGTTTCGACAGTTCTTCCAGTTCAGTTGGAGCTAAACGATACGGTGCGCGGGCTATTGGTGCTGCTCCAGGAGCTAACTCAATCTGAAACTCGACTTGACGATGAGGAGGTAAACCAGGTAAATCTTCAGGAAACACTTGAGGAAAATCACGCACAACTGGTATATCCTCCAGCTTCTTTTCCTTTGTTGATGCGTCAGTGACAAGTGCCAGAATGGCAGTATGTCCCTTTCGTAAACATTTCTGCGCCTTTAGGAATGAGATGATGCCAACCACTGCACCACTCTTGTCACCTTGTACTTCGAGAGGTTCTTGACTGGAGCGAGGAATACGTATAACTTTTTCTTTGCATAAGATCTCCGCGTGATGTTGGGATAACCAATCCATTCCGATGACGACGTCGAAACTACCCAAAACTATGGGTATGAGATCAATCGAGAAAGTCTGACCCGCTAGAACAATACTACAACCCTTGACTACCTGTGTGGCTTCTACACTTTTACCATTGGCTAGTTCTACGACGTGTTTGGTGTCTAGGGGTGTTGGTGTACGTTTTAATAATTTACCCATTTTCAGTGACATATAACTTGTATCAGCACCCGAATCAAATAAGACAGTAACATAAATATCGTCGAGAAGAAACTTACCCATAACCACATTGGGATCATTCACTGCATCTCCTCGACCCAACACAAAAGCACGACCACGAGCTTCATTGCCGTTGTTGTTGTTGTTTCCCCCGTTGTTGTTGTTACCATTACCCTGATTGTTGTTATTCCCGTTGCCCTGGTTGTTGTTGTTATTGCGATTCTGGTTCAACTGGGGACAATCGCGTTTGTAGTGACCTTCAGCCCCACACTGGAAACACCCCCGGTTTCCACGCTGTGGCTGCTGCTGCTGATTCTGTGGAGCTGGCGGTGGAAGTTGCTGGTTCTGATTCACTGGTCGCGCGCTTCTACAATCTTTGGCCTCATGGCCCATCTTGTGGCATCTTTGACATTGACTCCTGCGACATCTTCCACTGTGGTGTTTGTTGCACCTGTTACACCACGGGTGATTTCCCTTATAACCACTATGTCCCTGACTGCCCGATGACTGCTGACTCGGACTCTGGTAATCGTTGGTGCGACGTTGCTGAGTTTGGGACTGAACAGACGCTGATCCCCTGCTGGAATCCCCGTCCCACTTTCTTTTATTCTCGCTGGGTGTGGCAGAAGTAGCAGCTGTTGGAGTGACTGAAGTAACAGCTGTAGCAGTAGCGCCGACACGCTTTGGCAGTTTATTCTGATCCACTGCCTGATCGGTGATGCGGTGAGCGAGACGCTGTATTTCCTGGATATTGTTGAGGTTAGCCGAGGTAACGTGGCTCTGTATTTCTGGCACCAAACCTTTGAGATACAACTCGATACGCTTGTAAGGAGGGTCCACCATAGTTGGACATAACACAGCCAACTCATTCGATCTCTTGGTGTAAGCTTCGATCTCCGAACCAACCATTTTCAGATTATAGAGCTCATCCTCCAACTTATGAATATCTTCACGCGTGCAGTACTCACGCTTGATGAGTTCCTTAAAGTCGTTCCATGGGGTGGCGTTAGCAGCTGCCAACCCTAAGATCTGCACTTGTGCGTTCCACCAAGTGAGCGCAATCCCTTCAAGTGTGCCAGTGGCGAACTTCACCCTGCGAGCCTCAGGGCATTCACACATTTCGAAAACCGACTCGAGCTTTTCAAACCAGTGGAGGAGTCCAACTGCTCCCTCCGTGCCACTGAACGAACTAGGACGACAATCCATGAAATTCTTGAAGGTGCACCCAGGTTGTTGCTGAGCGGGTTGACCTGCTTGGGCGGCTGCAACTGCCGCAGCAACGAGAGCCTCTAGCTGGGCTTGAGTCATGGTAATTCGTGCGGCCATTGATCTTCACATCAAAGGCAACATAAGTGAGAAAGGTTCGCGAGTAGTGCGATGACAGAAGAGTGTAAGCACATAAGTATTCTCATGCAATGTCAAGTTGTGAGCAAGGTAATGTAAGCATACTACGAGCAAAGTTCTATGCAAATTCTAGCATGTAGGCAATAAACATAAACCTTATTACCTAGGAAGTTGAGTCTTGCACGTGGAGCGAAGCGTCGTTGTGGATCGTTGAGAGCACTGTTCTGGTTATAGTCTGGTTTTAATAAAACGTTTTCCCACATTAAAACCAAGTTCTCTATAACCAATGGCTCTGATACCAATCTGTCACACCCCCAAAATCCCACACGCGGAGTACCACCGCTTGGAGGCGTGACATGACCAGGATCAAGCCATCAATCATATTGAACATAGCATAATATAAATAAAGTAATTCGTAAAACCCCGTTCAATACAATTGACGTTTCAAAACAATCATAGTATCAGTAGCGGAAGCATAAGTAAATAACCCAAGTAAACCATAAGTTCAATTATTCGAAATGTTTAAACATAGCGTTCTTAACCCACTGCCCACAACGTCCCGCTCCTCCAGTGCAAGCTCCATAAGTACCTAAGGTCCTGCAAGGCATGCAGCAGATAATCAACAAACTAGTTGAGCGAGTTCACAGTTTATAGTTTAGTTTGAGTAATAGTGCGTTTGTTCAATTAAGTTTCGTATCGTATCAGTTCCATCGCGGCCTCACCGGCATGTGTGCGAAGATTATGTTCGTTAGTTCGCGACCGTAGTCTTTACCGACCAGGGTGTGTGCGAAGGCAATTGATCAGTTCGTTCGCGACCATAGTCTTTACCGACCAGGGTGTGTGCGAAGGCAGTTGAGTAGTTCGTAAGCATCAACAGTTTAATCGTTCGTTACAGTATCAAAGTATGCACAAGTAATCATCCAACCCATTCCCACCCTGGGAACCCATGCCTTGGCTGTGTGAACTCACCTTGGTTTGCTCGGTATGCTAGGTTATGCACTCACAAGTAATTCATTCACGTCCTATCGTATGCACGTATAACAAATCAGTTCATGTTCACAACGATACGCATGCAATTTAATGTTCACATAACAGTCAGTTTGCATATCGGCACAACACGTAGTATTACACGAATATGTTCATCACCAAGCATGGCATAACAATTAATTCAACATATGTTCTACTGTTCAAAGCATTATCAAAACCCTAATATCTTTCGATTCATAATTCATCTTTCGACCAACAGTTTTGTCATGTTTCGAAGCATGCTATCCTTCGATCAAATCTATCCTTCGGTCAAATTATGGTTCGGTCAAACTATCTTTCGGTCACTACTATTATCTTTCGGCATATACATTATCTTTCGACAATAACTATGTTTCGAGTAGACAAGTATCGTTCGATACAATCAGTTACGTTAACAACAGTTACAATTTCAGAAACCCTAAGCATGCTAACAGCCGTCAATCAACATTATCGATCAAACAACAATCATGCAGTAATCATAGGATCATCATCTAATCATCATGCAATCATCATAATTCTAATACCCATCGTGATCCCTAGTTTATGCGTATCCCGAAACCGGTTAACACACAGTAATACATTATCAAACCCTATCAGAAATAATGACTAAATCCAGATTAACGCCACCCAGAAATCAGTATTCAATCGTAACGAGTTTCACATAGAATCATATACATATCCGTCAACAACAATCCTATATGAAAACTATATCATCAATATCGTAACAAGAATCCTAATATTTAATCATGCATCAATTTCAGATTACTTCAACAACCAAAACACACGACACATGAGCACATACGCAGAGGAGCGAACGATCAAATCAAATCAAATAGATTTACTAACCGAGATGAGGGTTTGGTCACGCAAAAAGGGTTCCGGTGGTTTCTAGTCTGCCGTCACAGTGAAATGGCTCTTAGGGTTGAAAAATGACAGAAATGACAGCCGGTTATGTGCTTATACGTATATATACGTATTACAGAAATGGGCCAAGCCCATCTGAATGACTGGGCCGAAGGATGTCGAAGGATTCCTTCATGGCCCGAATGATATGTTTCGAGACTTATCAATCCGAAGGATGATCTTCCGGATCGAAGGATGTGTTTCGTCATCCTTCGATTCATGCACCATGTTTCGTGGACATCCTTCGAAGGTTGTTTGTGTAATGTAATGTGTTTCATGCTAACTAGTTTACAAGTTTCACAATGTAACAAACAACTATGCACGATCAAACAATCAAAACGTATATATATATATTTTCATTAACACACAACTCGTATAATTCAAGTCCACAATCCAACAACTAAACAGTCAAAGTCAAAGTCAACGCGCAATAAATGCGAAAGTGAAAGTCAAACACTCGAGTTGTCACACTTTAGACCTCCCAGGCCTCTCCCCAAAAGCAGAAAAAATGATTCTGTGAGTTTCATGAAGAAAAGGGTCACCACACCAATGATTGCTTCCAACTAAAGAAGAGAATAGAAGAGGCTGGTAAGTCAGGAGAAATCGCTCATTTGGTAAAAGGAGTTCGAGACAAGATGGCTGAAGGCAAGGGAAAGGAGGTCAATATGGTATACTCTGATGAAAAGGTTCCTCACAAGAGGCAGCAGTTGGAAGCTTGGGAGCTTCAGTGTGTCTGCTTCCCCCCTACGGAGAAGGACCCGCTTTCCAGTCCTCTCGTGGTAGAAACCACCGTGGGAACACTACAAACATGCAAGGCATACATAGATACTGGGGCAGCCACTGAAATCATGTTCGAAAAGTTCTTCAACCGTTTAAGCAATGAAGAACGTTCAAGGCTTCAACCTTCTGGAACCTCTATAAAAGGTATCGCTGACATACCCCTCAAGCCTTTTGGGCAGCTAACCCTTGATGTTCGTTTCAGTGAAGGATTAAAAGAAAGAACCCAATCATTAACCTTTGTGGTTATCAACATCCCCTCAAGCTATGACGTGATCATTGGGAGACCCGGACAGTGTGCATTTTACATGGCAGTGTCTGTTGGCCATGGCACGGTTAAATTTCCTACCGAAAGAGGCATAGCAACCCATCAACCCTCGCAGGAAGCTTACATGATTGAGGATGAAAACTCAAACAGCGAAGAAGACAGGCAAAGGTTGGTCATAAACCCTAAATACCCTGAGCAACGGATAAGAGTCAACCCAAACCTTTCTCAGGAGACCCTTTTCATACCTTGAAAAGCTGCTAACACATTACAGTGATGTATTCGCTTGGTGTCCAGAAATTATGACCGGGATCCCTCGGAACATTGCCGAGCATGAATTAAGAATACCACCAGATGTCAAGCCGGTGGTCCAAAAGAAAAGAAGCCTGGCACCCGAGAGAAGCCTGGCAGCTTGCCAAGAGGTTGAAAAACTTGTGTCGGCCGGCATTCTCCGAGAAGTCAAGTACCAATCATGGGTTGCAAAACCGGTTATGGTCAAGAAACCCGACAACTCTTGGAGAATGTGCATAGATTTTAAAGATCTTAACAAAGCTTGTCCTAAAGATTGTTACCCACTACCGGAAATTGATCTCAAGGTCGATTCCCTCACAGGATACTCGTTCAAATGCTTTCTTGATGCATACAAAGGCTATCACCAAATCCTCATGAAAAAAGAGGATGAGGAAAAAACAGCCTTTCACACGGACAAAGGGATCTTCTGTTATCAAAAGATGCCTTTTGGTCTCAAAAATGCAGGAGCTACCTACCAACGACTCGTCGACAAGGCCTTCGAAAGCCAAATTGGCAAAAACATGGAGGCATACGTTGACGACTTGGTGATTAAAAGCAAGACGGAACATCAAATGCTTGACGATATTCAAGAAACCTTCAAGAACCTCAGAAAGGTTAACATGAAGCTTAATCCGGAAAAATGCTCATTTGGATTCGAGGAGGGAAAATTCTTGGGTCACATTGTTGGAAAGCAAAGCATCAAAGCCAACCCTAACAAAGTGAAAGCTGTCCTTGAAGCTAAACCACCAAGAACCAAGAAGGAGGTTGAAAGTTTAAATGGGAAGCTTGCAGCCTTGAAGCGTTTTACCTCAAAATTGGTCGAAAGATCTCTGCCCTTCTACAAAACGCTCAAGAACTGCTCAGACAAGAAGGATTTCAAATGGACTGATGAAGCTGAAGAAGCTTTCAATCAAATGAAGCAACATTTAGCTTCCCTACCAGATATTGCTGCACCAGAAACCGGGGAGGTAATATCGGTGTACCTTTCAATCGCTGACGAAGCCATCAGTGCAGTCCTCACCATTGAGCGGGACAAGGCCCAGGTACCCGTTTATTTTTTCAGCAAAACTCTAAAATTAGCTGAAACTAAATATCCTCCCCTCGAAAAACTTGCCCTAGCCCAAGTTCAAACAGCTAGAAGGCTTAGGAGGTACTTCCAAGCACATCCTATACAAGTGGTCACTGACCAACCTGTCAAGAATGTGCTTGAGAAACCTGAAAACTCAGGAAGGCTAGCAAAATGGGCAGTGGAACTGGGTGAGCACGACATCACCTATGTCCCACGAAAAGCCATTAAAGCTCAAGTTCTGGCCGACTTCCTTGTGGATGTCCCAAACCAAACAATTGACGAAGTAAACACCACAACCACTGAACCCTCCAACCCTGAGGCCTGGAAGTTATTTACTGATGGGGCTTCAAGCGTTGAAGGGTCAGGAGCTGGTTTAGTTCTAATCAACCCTAAAGGATTAGAATTCACATATGCTCTCCGTTTTAATTTTCAGACCACCAATAATGAGGCTGAATACGAGGCACTGATCGCCGGTTTAAGACTGGCCAAAGAAATGAAAGTTCAGAAGCTTGAAGTGTTCACAGATTCATTGCTAGTCTCAAGCCAAGTTAACGACAGCTACATTGCTAAAGAACCCAACAAGAGAAGATATAAAGAGAAATCCAAGGAGTTGATGAACACCTTCCAAACATGCAGCATCAAGCAAATTCCAAGGTCCCAAAACAAAAAGGCCGATGCCTTAAGTAAATTAGCGTCCCTCACCTTTGCCCACCTCACTAAAAAGGTGTTGGTTGAAGTGTTGAAGGCTCCATCGATTGATGAATTGGAAGTCCAAGATGTAGTCACTGAGGAAGATCCCAACTGGATGACTCCCATCAAAAAAATTCCTTCAAAATGGTGAACTACCTGACGATCAAATAGAAGCCGAAAGGGTTAAAATCAAAGCAAGACAATATGTGTTACAAGGAGAAACCCTCTACAAAAGGGGTTACCTTGCCCCCTTGCTAAGATGTGTTGGTCCTGAACAAAGCAAGTATTTGATCAAGGAAATACACGAAGGAGTATGTGGAGCCCATTTTGGAGCTAGATCGGTGGTTGCAAAGCTCATGAACCTTGGATATTTCTGGCCCTCGATGCATCGTGACACCATTGAGCAATTGAAGAAATGTGATGCTTGTCAAATCCATGCCCCAATCCCAAGAAGTCCCAAACATGATCTTGTTCCAATAACATCGGCATGGCCATTCCATAAGTGGGGAATGGACATTGTTGGGCCTTTCCCTCCAAGCAAAGGAGGAGTAAAATTTTTGTTAGTAGCAATTGACTACTTCAGCAAATGGCCCGAGGTTAAACCCCTTGCAAGGATCACAGGAAAGCAGGTCATAGACTTCGTTTGGGAAAACATCATCTGCCGCTATGGGCTACCGGGAGTGATTGTCACTGACAATGGAAAGCAATTTGCTGAAAAACCTTTCAGCCTTTGGTGCAAAGAGTACAGGATCAACCAGATCTTTAGCTCAGTGGCTTACCCGCAATCAAACGGCCAGGTTGAAAGGGCCAACCGAAGCATAGTGGAAGGCATCAAGACGAGATTAGGAAGATATGAAAGCAATTGGCTCGAGGAATTGCCTAGTGTTCTATGGGCAATTAGAACAACCGAAAAAACAAGCCACAAGAAAACGCCTTACAGCTTGATATTTGGATCCGAGGCTGTAATCCCTGCTGAAATAGGAGTTGTAACCCAACGAATTGTCAACATGGATCCCGAAACAAACCAACAAGAGACCATGTTGAATTTACAACTCCTAGAGGAAGCCCGGGATCAAGCCGCAATACAAGAAGCCAAATACAAACAGAAGATGGAAGCCTACTACAACAAGAAGGTTAAGAATGAACGATTCAAACCAGGGGACCTAGTCCTCAGAAACAATGAAGCTAGCAAAAAGGAAAATCAAGGGAAGCTAGGCCCAAAATGGGAAGGTCCATACACCATCCTCGAAGCACACAAGGGCGGATCCTACAAGCTAGCAGACTCAGAAGGCAAAAGGCTCCCAAGACATTGGAACGGAAAAACCCTGAGAAAATTCTATGTTTAGAAAGAAAAGTTTGGTTTGTATCAAAATGAAAACCTTTTGTAAAATGCAAGTACTGCTTGAATGAATGAAGTTGTTTTATCAAACTTGTCTTTCTATCCTAATATCAGGTTGAGAACCTAGCAAAAAACTCCATGGCAAGGGCCATGTAAGGGGATGAGCTCCCGGGCCATATCGCTCAATAGGTTCAAGGGTTGAATGAACCTATATAAGGGGTGAGTTCCTAAATCAATACAACTCCATGAGACTTATTAAGCCATAACAATAATGTCTCATAGACAGGTCTGAACAACCTACACCAATCATTCCTTAAGCCTTAGAAATATAACCAACAAATAGGCTTACGAAATCGAGTAAATCACAAAGAAATAATGAAGAGGATAGATACTACGTCTTCTTGTTCATAAACACTAAGGCTAAGTGTCTGCAGCACTGAACCCTTTAAAGTGTAAAAAACATAAAGACAAAGTAAACTCAACAAAGACAAGGCTAAAAAAGAATTACAATTGCCAAAGAAAAATAAGCAAACCCATCAATAAAACATACAAACCAAACCAGAGGCTATCAAGGTTTCAAACCACCAAGGTAATAAGCTTGAAACGTTGAAGGCTTCAACCCACAAACAGCTAGCCAAAAGGCTTGAAGGGTTAAGAGCCTACCAAACAAACTAAGCAAAGCAAGCATAAAAACATAACACAAGTAACATAATAACCATCATATCATAGCAAAGAAAGTCATAAAAGACTTTCAGATAACAGTTAAAGCAAGTTCTAGTAACTTGCAAGATAAACTATTGTTCAAATGGCCATGCAGGCCCAACACACCACCAACAGGAACCTTAAGGGTTCCTAGAAACCTAATATTGTTTAAAATAATATTACAGACCATAAAGTGTTTTGCTAAGAAAGCTACTAATAAACATCAGATGGCAGAAGGCTTGGAACCCTCAGCTTTGGACTTCTTGGCTTTCTTAGATTTCTTGGCCTTAGCACCATCATCACCACCAACCGCGGAGGCCTCTAAACCAACATCCTTTGAAGCATCCTGCAGACTCGAGAGAGTATCATCACTATCTCCGGAATAAGATCTCTTCCTTGAAAGGGAGCCCAAGACCTCAGTGCAAACCTTTTCGTTCGGACCCTCAGGTTTCAAATCCTGTAGAACAGATAAAGGCTTACCAAAGCAAGAGGAAACCTCATGAACATAAGGATAGGTTAGCCTCTCCATTTGCTCAACGGAGCCTTTAAAAACATCAGAAGCCTCGGGACGAAACAGAGGTGACTTCTCCAAAGGATGTCCGGATTCATGAAGCTTGTAACCAGCAATAAGGCCTTGGTGTTTCCCCAGGTTAAGAAGCTTAGTATAAACATCACCAAGGGCAGAATTGAACTCCTTGGAATGTAAAAGATAAGTAACAACCTGCTGGAAACCATGCTCAATTAACCACTGATTGTCAGCAGTAGCACGACCAACTGAAGCCTTTAACCCTTCTTTCTCCTCACGAAAAGCCTGTTGCTGAACAGCCAAAGTCTCCCGGTCAGCTTTTAACTTTAACAAGTTGGCTTCAAAACTCTTCTTCAAATCACCCATCTCAATCTCATGCATCTTCTTCAAATCACTAACCTCCTTCCGCCATGCTGCTTCTTTCTCGGCAAAACCAGCTATCTCCTTTTTCATCGATGTCACGGAGGATTTCATCTTATCCTTCTTCTTGGAGAATTCCTCATATTCCTGCATCCTTTGACGAAAACGAGCAATACCTTGAGGAAGCATAGCAGCAAGGTTGCAAGTGCTCAAAACCATCCGAGACAACATCAAGTCATCGTCCATCCCAGCAATGGTCTTGTGCACAGAAGGAGGAGCGGGATGACTAAGAGCATCCTCACAAACAGCAGCATCTTTGAAGGTGTCGTCATTTTTCACTAACCAAGCAGGCACATAAGTCCCTTCAGGATCCAACCCTTCAACGTCCCTGCTTGAAGACTCCTGAACAGGGGTAGAAACAACCTTCTTGCTTGAAACCTTTTTACCACGAACAACCAACTCCTTGTCCTTCTCAGCATCTGCTTCAACGCCTTGATCTTCCGAAACTTCAATATCATCACTCAACTCCACTGGTTCAGTAGAAGTGGATTGAGGACCAACTTTCAACAAACGACGAGAAGATCGGCGGGTTGAAGACTTGGGAACGTTGGACTTAGAAAAACCCTTGACATTGGCAACACTAGCATAACCCGTGCCCTCAAACCTTTGCTCGGCAGTCCTAACCACAACATTCTCACCCGGAACAGACGGAGCATCCTCAAACACAACATCAGAAGTGTCATCACTTTTGATGAAATCCAAAGCAGACATGACTGCAAAAAACAAAACAAAAGCAAATAAGTCATAAGTAAAAAGAAGTGAGTAAAGGGCAAAAGGGGAAAATGCATACCCATGCCATTTCTCATTAGAACCGGATCCCGATCGGCTTTCCCCCAAATGTTACTAACCCCTAAAAGCACTAACAAATGTTCTGGGAAGGGACGAACCCTCGAAGGGCATCCCCGAATGGCTGTAAGAAAGGCATCGTTCAACTCAGATTCAGAGGGCTCCGGATCATTAAGAACAACATTCGGATGCCTCCACACCATCTTGAAGGGAACAATAGACTCGGAAACCCAGAAAAAGCGATCCTTCCAGGACCCAAGTGTTGTAACCATGGATGAAATAAGGCAAGTGTCAACCTTTGATGTCTCAAAGGTGAACCAGTCACCATTCTTAGCCAAACAAAAAAATCACCGGAAAAGCAACAAAGAAGGATCATATCCAAGAGCACGACACAAAACCTCAAAATGCAAAACCCTAGCCATCCCCTTCGGATGAACTTGCCCAAAAGAAACCCGATAGTATGTAACACCCCCAAAATTCCACCTGCGGAAACCCCGCGAGGCGTGTTACGCATCAGAGTTCGAGCCACCAATCACATTGAACCAATGATAAATATTTAAATAAGTCATGACATTAATTTACCAAAATAAGTTGTCAACATGATATTAATTCTCAAAAGTTGTGTAGCGGAAGCATGTAATAAGTTGTTTAGCAATTGTTTCATAATAATGCTTAAAACCAATGTATCAAATGCAATTTAATCCAAGAGCCTCGATCCATGACCACTCCAGCACTCCCAGATAGCAAGTTTCCCCAAATCCAAGATACCTAACGACCTGCGAGCATGTAACAAGAGTATCAGACAAAGCTGGCGAGTTCACAGTTTCAGAAAACGTTTGTTACCCGTTGTATGTAAAACAGTTCAATAACCAATGCAAGTAATATTGTTAATATCTCGATTCCGAACAATGACGGCTCCTGAAATACACGACTGCCCTTCCCACGTACTCCTATCTAGTACTGGGCCAGACTGGGTCATTAGTTCACATCCGTCCTCTACAGGAGCGGTGTGAGGGTGCCAAACCTAAGTAGCGCTACCAACTAATACCCGATGAGGGACTTACAAAAGATGATAGGTGAGAATATTAACCAATATACCCGTTTTTACCCAAAAGACTTATCCCTCCACGGGATACCCACTGACTGTCCCCAACCACTGGGACGCATGCTCGAATGTAGTGAACTCACCTTGGTTTGCTCGGTAGAATTAATTACTCGTTTCACAACAGTGATTTACCAAGCCCTATAATAGTTACACATAACAATCAGTTCGCATACAAGCACAACACGTATTATTTCACATTTAATCATCAGCTAGTGTACACGAATACAAGTGTTAACATTCATCACTAGGCATGGTATACCAATTAATCAAGCACAAACTCCATCATTTAAAGTATGTTCGTAACCTCTTAATATCTTTCGGTCAACAGATATCTTTCGGTCAACAGATATCTTTCGGTCAACAGGTATCTTTCGGTCAACAGATATCTTTCGGTCAACAAGTATCTTTCGGTCAACAGGTATCTTTCGATGTAACTGTTATCTTTCGAACTTTCACATACACATAGCCATCTCAAATAATCAAACAGTTACAAGATTCAACCAATTATGATTTCTAATTCTTTTAGAACCCTACTCATCATTAGGTGGGTTCAACTTGTTGTTCATTCAGCTGATTCAAACAACCCATTCTCAACAATTATTCTAAGTGCAAGATTTGTACCTCCTAGTAAATCATTGATTATCCTTGTTGCACCGTCAATTTAGCATCAAGGAACTAACAATTACATTTTATCAGTTTATGTTGCATCAAGTGTTATACATTCATGACAAATAAAACTTTCTAATCGCTACATCACAACAAATCCCCGAATTCATTATATACTCGATTCTCAATACTAACAATTGGCCTGATTCTACACGATGCGTATCTAAAACCCTAGATCACAAAGAATCTGCAAATCAACTTGTACATATCAATCCTTAAACAGCAAGCATTGATCTAATTCAAAACAGTTTGCATATAGCCCATTCTCTTGCATAACATAAGTCGAGGTCGAAGCGAAACCGAGATAACGAAACCTTAAGATGAGACTACAAAGTGGAAGGCACTTACCGATCAAATCAAAGCAACGAGTATAACCGGTTGAAACTGCAATTCTGATTAATCAGAATGAGGTCTTCGAACAAAGGGGGGGGGTAGTCTGCTGCCGTTCGTGATCCAAAGTGAAGGGTGGGGGTTGTTTAGGGTTTGTAACAGTTTGCAATCATTCGTGTTCTACGTACCCTATTATTATATTGATGGAAGGTTTGGGCCGGTCATGAATCTAACAAGTTGGGCCGAAGGTTGAGTTCTTAAGTCGAAAGATTATACCGAAAGTCTTGAACTCTTAGTCGAAGGATCTTAGATCGAAGGATATGATCCTTAGGTCGAAGGATCTTAAAAATGGTCGAACGGTATAGAATCGAAGGATCCTTAGGTCGAAGGACTAGAACTCAGGTCGAAAGGTCTTATGTTGGTCGAAGGATATAGGATAATACTAACCTCGGGAATTCGGGTTGTCACATCATCCCCAACTTGAAGGAAATTTCGTCCCGAAATTTGACAGGTAAGTACGAGAGAGTGAAGTGGCAAATCAAGATTGTTGCGGATTTTCCTCAGGTGTTACATCATCCCCAACTTGATGAGGAATTTCGTCCCGAAATTCACCAGTGATAACCATGGTTGGTTCAACCTCTTGAACCATTGAGGATATTAAAGTTTCAACAGATCCTTACATTCCTATGCAAACTCCAGTCCACGTATTGAGGTTTAACAAATCCACACGATTGTCATACAACTTATGCTAGCGAACCTTGACTCCTTAGTCCGTGTTTTCGATAGGTTCCCTGATAAATACAACTGTTCCGATGACTTCAGATTCCGACCAGGGTTTCATCGGACAACACAGTCTTACATCCATGGCATACATACCATTACGACAGTTATCCCACTTCATCAATTAGTCCGAGTTTGTGAGCCATGTCACCGTTTCATTCTTAGTAATTCAAATGTTCCCACGCGTCGAAAACTAAGATCACCATGTTTACTATAGCGTACCGCACTCTTCTAGAGTGATACTTTCGATTATGACACGTTCGTCCACAACAAACTCCCAGAGTTTCTTAAGCTTATCAGTTTTCCTAGAAGTTACGCGTTGCCATCAAACAATTTCCGATCTAAACAATCTTCAAGAGTTTTGAGCTCAAATCCTGGACCTGCGATTAGGTTATCACCCACCTTAATTCAGCAAAGAGATTAGCGTTACTGTCCAAGCGATGCCTCAAACAATGTTATATGCATACTAATACGGTAACAGCTGCTGTAGAACTCACCCAAGATAAGCGTCCTTCCAGTTCTACTAAAGTTAACCATACACGTGCTCACAGCATGTCCTCGTGTGCAGGGATGGTTCGTTTACTCTGATCGTTTGCCCCACGGTGATACGAAATGTCCATGCCTAGACGTAAGCCGAGGGTACCGTGTATTGTCTGTCATAAATCAGGTATAGCTCCAGAATCAGAAGTAACAGGAGTTGGCACCTCGTGCATGAGACCGCCTCTCTCAGAAGAACATCCACAGCTTGTGAAGACCCGCTAGTTTTCTTGATTGTAAGAGAGTGTGCTGGTTTCGTGAGACAATCAACGATCACCAGGTGATATTGGTTCCGTTCTGAGTTTTAAGTAAACCAATGACAAATTCATGATGTTTGTTCTCGTTTCCGTATGGGTGTTTCTGGTTACTGCCCAAACAAGTAGGTTTCCGGTGTTCCACCCTGACTTTCACACATGTCTAACATCGTTCATGTGTAGTGCTATGGGGCCTTCCTGCCCGGTCATTCATACGAGGCTTAAAATCCTAATATCTCCTATCAAGTTCAGTCTACTGGAACATCGGAGTCGGTGTGCTTTGCTCAGTATGAGTCCCTTACAGTTGCTGTATAGTGGGATCCACATTTGTTCCACGAGGTAGCGAATATCGTCTGCCTTGCCAAAAGTTGCTTCTCCATGACTTGCATGAATCCAGCTGGTGAATCTTCTTCCATCAGGTCTTCACTTCGAACAAGGTGAGTCTGGTCAGGTGTGTCAGAGTGGATAGCGAACTGCAAGGTCATGCACGTTCAGGTCTCACGGTCGTAATCATCCAAAAGTTCCATCCAGCGTTCTCATCAACTGATAAAGCTTCTTTCGTGGCCAGGGTACACGGGAGGCCCTTGTGATCGGTCTAAGTAACGCGTTCGGTGCCGCCCAAGTAATGCCTCCAAGTGAATCCAAAGGCCACGATTTCTACCACCGGTTGTGTGTGTCGTGCTGTTCTTCTTTGTAACTCCATTACGTAAGTCGTCACTCTCTTGTGTTGCGTCAGCGTGTAACTGGGACTCCGATTCAAACATGATGATATACCACTGTATTACCCACACCCCCGGGTAAAACGGTGCTCAGCGCCTTGCAGAGTTAAGATTCGAAAGTTGAAAAGGCGTCCTCCTGTTCTGTCTTTCGCAATCACATCACTCGGCTGTACTAGAGAGGTCTAAGTTTTGGTGGTCTCAGGAATCCTTGCGATTAACCTGCGGTAACATCAAGCGAAACCAGGTAATCGTTGTAGTCTCGGGGAATTCTTCAGTGTCGATCAGTTCCCAACCAAAACGAGTCTTAGCGAGATCCACGTGCATCCCTGCTTCGTTGATTATATGACCTACCAAAGACACCTCTCGAATCCAGAAGTTACATTCATCGAGACTTCGTGCGGTATGGCTTCTCCCTCAGGGGCTCTTCTAATAAAATGCAAGAATGTCTGTGATGTTCTTTTCTCTTGGGAAAGATTCGGAACGTCATCGAATAACATGGTTGGTTCACATGATACGTAAAGCTGCGGGTGTGATGACCACCCCAAAGGTCATGGGATACAAAGTCGCATGGCTGAATTGCGTCTGATGTGTCGCTTTAATAATCTTTTCCCCCTGGACCTTCATCTGCTGAAGCTCGTCCCTTGCAACTAGTCGACGGGTCGTCAATACACGGTCATAGCAAACGGTTCCTTGACTGTCGCCTTGATGAGTTCCCGATAATCAGTACACACACCAAAAGGCTTATCCCCCCGGATATGTCTGGGCTTTCCAAAGCGAAAACTAGGTCTGACAACCTTCTTGTCGAACAGTTCTCATAGTGGCTTATACTGCTCTTGCAACCCTCCTGATGCAAGACGGTAAGAGTACGTGTTTTCAGAGCTCTCTCTCATCGTGAGATCAATGAGTTCCTGACTAATAGTTGTGGTGATATGTCTGAAAGTTCCTCGAGTTGTACATTGAGATTAGTCACAACAATTGATAGATCCTCGATCCTATCGCCCTTAGTCTTGATCATTAGAATTAGTTGCTACTACAGCGAGATCATCCTTTCATAGACGCTTTCGGGGCTGTCATTACTTACATGATGCTAACCTTCTCACTACTCGGGCACTTCAATGCATAAGGTGACGCTAAATTTCTTCCCACAGGGTGCGTCTGAGCGATTTATCTAGTTAATGAGCCATCACTGACTACTGCATCGTAACCACCAAGGATAGTAGAAGTGAGACCGGTGTCGAATGCCTGTCTCCCGTAAGGTCGAGTTTGTGTCCTAACTAACATGTGCGGTCGCAGTTGACTTGCCATTAGCCGGTTCCATAACATGTTTGGTTTTGCGAATCATCAGGGTTAAACAGAATTAGGGCGAAGCGATTTACTACCCATCCAAACCACCATGTTGTTATTGTCCTATCGTTGCTCACATCAATCCTAACTTCCCTTCCGTGAGCACCACTACCGGTGTAATTGTTACAATCACGCGGATTCCTCCCGTACCGTCATCGCTCCCTTGGTTGTGGTCGTTTTGAATTACCAACGTCCAATGCATGCCGAAGGCACCTTCATTTCCCTTACAGTAGGCTACTATTACAAGTACCTGGATGTCACGAATACTGTTGCTCTAATGTTGGTGCTTGAAGCCGAACGCCACGTTCTTTCACCACAATGTCCCTCTCTACACTTCGTGCCAAGTTCGAAGGTGCCACTCGTTGGGCTAGAAGCTACACATCCCACACTAAAATCTGTTGTCATTACAAAAGTCCAGATTGGTTTGTAACAGTTGACTCCCACGAGTCGCTGACCAGAGTTAAGACTTAGATTGAAGTCAGTTCGCTGGTGTTCGTTGCTGGTAATCGGGGTCGTCCAAATACTGAAGTCGGTAGGATACTACACTCATCCTTTTGTCCATCCCTCCAGCAAGTGATTCGAATTATTCCCAGTGTGTTTCAAGAGTGTTGCAAAAGTGATCGCACTTCGAGATTGAGGGCGTTAGTGTGTTAGATTCAAACAAATAAAGATAAGTGAGGAAGGTAATAACCATTCATTCGACGCTACCACATCCAACTCAGGGATGTTCGTACAAGCACCTAACATTCTACACAATTTGCTAGGCGTTCTGATGAGTGTTCAGGTAACGTTTGTTAACATCGAGATTCGTAAAAGTTCGATGAGAAGTGAAAAGTTCGTGTTTTAAAAAGTTTGTGTTCATGTAAGAGTCACTCACTGCTATGCCTCCTATAGGCTGTTGTGTGCCACATTAATCAAATAACAGAGCGGAACCCCTTTTTCACTTGTTAAGCCTCGCTGGGACTCGCATTGTAGAAGTGAAAAGCCGTGTACACAATATGAGGGTAAGAATACTTGGTACATTCCGTACCAGCTTGATAGGCTGCTAAAGCCTCAGCCACGCGGGTGTTGATTAGGTCAGTCAACTCAGCCTGAGTCATGGTGATGTTGCCACGTCCGTGTCCTCGTTCACTCATGTTTCTATAGTTGGGAATAAACCGATTTAGAAGTCGAAACGAGATGAGAGTCAAGTATCATACTGATATTTACGTACTACCAAGTTCACACATAGTAGGGCAGAACCCTCCTCACGCTCGATAAGTCTCACTGGGACTTGCATGCACCCCGCGTTATTATTAAGTGTGCACCCATAATAATAAGGCAATTTGCATGCTTATCTCAGTGCTTCTTAGCTCACGCTCAAAGTTTCCCCCGTTCAAACAACACAACAGATGATATCACAGGTCTATGGCTCGCATGAGTCGATGTGTGGGGTCACGCTATCAAGTCACTATGGTGCTAATTTTTTTCAGTTCATATACGTTGTGAGTGTGTGACTGTTAAACAAGTAATGTATAAAGTGAGAGAGAAACGAACCTTGCAATCTGGAGCTGAGTGTCATGATCGATTTTCGAAGTTGTTCGGTTATAGTCTGGTTTTATAAAACGTTTTAAAACCAAGTTCACTATAACCAGTGGCTCTGATACCAACTGTAACACCCCCAAAATTCCACCTGCGGAAACCCCGCGAGGCGTGTTACGCATCAGAGTTCGAGCCACCAATCACATTGAACCAATGATAAATATTTAAATAAGTCATGACATTAATTTACCAAAATAAGTTGTCAACATGATATTAATTCTCAAAAGTTGTGTAGCGGAAGCATGTAATAAGTTGTTTAGCAATTGTTTCATAATAATGCTTAAAACCAATGTATCAAATGCAATTTAATCCAAGAGCCTCGATCCATGACCACTCCAGCACTCCCAGATAGCAAGTTTCCCCAAATCCAAGATACCTAACGACCTGCGAGCATGTAACAAGAGTATCAGACAAAGCTGGCGAGTTCACAGTTTCAGAAAACGTTTGTTACCCGTTGTATGTAAAACAGTTCAATAACCAATGCAAGTAATATTGTTAATATCTCGATTCCGAACAATGACGGCTCCTAAAATACACGACTGCCCTTCCCACGTACTCCTATCTAGTACTGGGCCAGACTGGGTCATTAGTTCACATCCGTCCTCTACAGGAGCGGTGTGAGGGTGCCAAACCTAAGTAGCGCTACCAACTAATACCCGATGAGGGACTTACAAAAGATGATAGGTGAGAATATTAACCAATATACCCGTTTTTACCCAAAAGACTTATCCCTCCACGGGATACCCACTGACTGTCCCCAACCACTGGGACGCATGCTCGAATGTAGTGAACTCACCTTGGTTTGCTCGGTAGAATTAATTACTCGTTTCACAACAGTGATTTACCAAGCCCTATAATAGTTACACATAACAATCAGTTCGCATACAAGCACAACACGTATTATTTCACATTTAATCATCAGCTAGTGTACACGAATACAAGTGTTAACATTCATCACTAGGCATGGTATACCAATTAATCAAGCACAAACTCCATCATTTAAAGTATGTTCGTAACCTCTTAATATCTTTCGGTCAACAGATATCTTTCGGTCAACAGATATCTTTCGGTCAACAGGTATCTTTCGGTCAACAGATATCTTTCGGTCAACAGGTATCTTTCGGTCAACAGGTATCTTTCGATGTAACTGTTATCTTTCGAACTTTCACATACACATAGCCATCTCAAATAATCAAACAGTTACAAGATTCAACCAATTATGATTTCTAATTCTTTTAGAACCCTACTCATCATTAGGTGGGTTCAACTTGTTGTTCATTCAGCTGATTCAAACAACCCATTCTCAACAATTATTCTAAGTGCAAGATTTGTACCTCCTAGTAAATCATTGATTATCCTTGTTGCACCGTCAATTTAGCATCAAGGAACTAACAATTACATTTAATCAGTTTATGTTGCATCAAGTGTTATACATTCATGACAAATAAAACTTTCTAATCGCTACATCACAACAAATCCCCGAATTCATTATATACTCGATTCTCAATACTAACAATTGGCCTGATTCTACACGATGCGTATCTAAAACCCTAGATCACAAAGAATCTGCAAATCAACTTGTACATATCAATCCTTAAACAGCAAGCATTGATCTAATTCAAAACAGTTTGCATATAGCCCATTCTCTTGCATAACATAAGTCGAGGTCGAAGCGAAACCGAGATAACGAAACCTTAAGATGAGACTACAAAGTGGAAGGCACTTACCGATCAAATCAAAGCAACGAGTATAACCGGTTGAAACTGCAATTCTGATTAATCAGAATGAGGTCTTCGAACAAAGGGGGGGGTAGTCTGCTGCCGTTCGTGATCCAAAGTGAAGGGTGGGGGTTGTTTAGGGTTTGTAACAGTTTGCAATCATTCGTGTTCTACGTACCCTATTATTATATTGATGGAAGGTATGGGCCGGTCATGAATCTAACAAGTTGGGCCGAAGGTTGAGTTCTTAAGTCGAAAGATTATACCGAAAGTCTTGAACTCTTAGTCGAAGGATCTTAGATCGAAGGATATGATCCTTAGGTCGAAGGATCTTAAAAATGGTCGAACGGTATAGAATCGAAGGATCCTTAGGTCGAAGGACTAGAACTCAGGTCGAAAGGTCTTATGTTGGTCGAAGGATATAGGATAATACTAACCTCGGGAATTCGGGTTGTCACATAGTACTCCAGCAAGTTCAAAACGAAAAAAGAAAAGGGATAACGAAGATTCGACCATTGAAAATGACGACAGTAAAGAGCAATCGAACCAGGGTTAGGTTTATCAACAGAAACATCGCAAGCAGGGGCAGTTGGGTTAAATTTTTTATCAATACCATATTCCATACAAAATAAATCTACCTCCTCTTGTGTTATCCGAGAAAATGATTTTGCTAAGTCCTTAAGAGCACCCATTTTTGAAGAAACAGAAAACGAAGAGTGAAAGGTGTAAAGAAAACTAACCTTAGAGAAGGAAGGTAAATGACAAGAAACTTGGAGAAGTTATGAATAAAATGGAAAGGATTTGCAATTATAAAATAAATATGAATATACAATAGGGGTAATAAAGGTAAATAATAACTTCTGCAAAACCGCCACCCTATCAACTGCCATACATCAATCAAATCAACTGTCAGTCATTTAAAATTCAAATTCAAATATTAACTGCTTTCAGCCTTTCAAGCCATCAAGCAACGAACCCTTGAAACCTTCAAGCAATAAAACACATGCATAAAAGTCAGAAGTCTTTGAGCATACTACCCAAAAAACCTCTGACTTGGGGGGTTGATGACGGGGGTAGCCCAAGACTAAATAAAGTGACTAAATATGCAAATGCTTAAATGGTTAAACGGTTCAAGGGTTAAAAAGCTGTAAGATGGGAAAAGCGAGGAGGAAACAGTGGCCGGTCACATCCGGAGCTCGCTTCACCAACCCTCGACCGCAAAAGCAGAGCAGGTCTGCACAAATACACGCTATTACCCAGGGGTCAAAAGCCTTCAACCCCAAAAGGGGAAACCCTCCACTGCAAGCATGATTACTAGCCTAATACATGCCACTTTGGGAGATGTCTTCCCTTATAAAATGACACTTCATTTACTCCAGAAAATATCCCCTGATCAGTTCAGATTCTCTAATCTCTGGTCATTCGTGTGGAGGACTTGCTTACGTACAACTCACTCCTTTTCACATCCACCACACACATTCTGTTTGCTCTCACTTCTGGATCTGAGAACATCTCAGAGAAAGAATATTCAGCAAACAACAACTACGAACTAGTAAACCTCCTTCCACGTTTTGCAAACGTGGGGGGACCCCACGACCTGCGTTAGGCAAGGTTGAACCCTTCAACCTTTTTGCCTAACCAACTCAGCTACTATCTTTGGTCTCTAGTTTGTTGCATCAACACAGATCGAGAAAGCAACAAATCAGATCCGGAACTTGCATACAGAATCTAACCAAAAAAATGTTCAAAATTTTCGGAAAATCACTGAATGTCAACCAAAATCGATCCGAGGACACCGAAATGAATCAAAATTCAATCGATTCAGTTCGAAATGTATGAAACTTCAACTAAATCAAATCGAACACTTTAAATCGTAAAATCTAACAATTCATGATCTACATTATCGAACAACAGATCTGTGTTCTGTACACACTAGATTCAATCGTAAACAATAACAATCAGATTCCTTCTTTGTTCTAACAACAACAATCACCTTTTCAAATGAACAATTCAAACCAATTTTTATATCTAAAAACCTGCAATTTTTTATTCTAATTCTGAATTGAAACACAGATTCAACGCAGTTTAGCAAGTCAATTCGAAACTTTTATCTATTTCAATAATCACTCAACTAGAAAACCTGCAACAGATTTGTATCAGATTCGAAACAAACACATCAGTTACAACGATCTTACAGTTTGCTATGTCAGATCCGTGAAACTCAGATTTCAGATCTGGAATGAGAAGTTTGCGCATCAAGAACTACTATTTTCATCTTTTTCAAAATGTATTTTCTTACTTTTTGTTGATTATATGTGATTTTATTCGTGAAAATAGTTTATCATTCACTGAAACGTGTCTGAAAACAATAAACACTTGTTCAAACAGTTTGATACTCACACCGAATTAAAACGAAACAGATCGAAATGAACAGTATTTAATCCGAAACAAATCAAATCAGATCGAAACTTGTTCGAAATACATCGAAAATCAACCGAAACACATCCGATTTCACCGAAACTCGTCCGATTTTAATCACGATTACACGCAGAGCATCCATAGCTCTGATACCACTTGAGAGTACAGGATCAGATCGTAAACGATCACAAGATCTGCGGTGGATTCGATTTAACATGCGGAAACCGTTAAATCGAACCGTAATCGTGCGCGAAGACGTAATTAAACAGCGTTTTATTATGTAACGACGATAACCGGATAGAGTTTCGACTCGATCTCTACAAAGAACACTCAAAATCTTATCAACGTGACGTAATCGGAGGTGTTCTTGATGAAGATCTGATGAAGTTGAAGAACTTCTGTTCAAACGAAATTAAGTTGTTCTTCCGATCTCTAATACCGTGTGAAATGAATTACAGATATTTATAGTTGCATGATTTCGTATGAATGATCTCTAATTCCGTGCGAAACTGAACTCCATGTATTCTTGTTATTTCGTGTGACACTACAAACGGAATTGCATGGCAATGTCAGTTCATACGAAATCATGGTTTTCGCACATATGATATTAAATATGATGTCATCATTGCATAATGATGACATCACTTTGGATCTTGCTCAGTTTCTTCACATCGTGCCGTATCGTATACTGACCTGACATTACCTAACGACACCTAGTGAAACCTAGCGAAACCTATGTATTAACTCATAACCTATGTATTGTAGGATCGTTTTGACGATCAAATGAGTCAATCAGAGGCAATACACAACTATTTGAGTGGCGGAAACAAACAAACAACTTTGAATCAGTAAGAACTGAGTAGAAAACAAAGAATTCACTTTAAAACAGTCTTCTCATTCAAATATCAACGAGATTACACAGTGGAATTTTGGCACCACTTCGTGACAATGTTCCTAATTCCGTGCCAAATGAGAAGATCTGTTGGTGCACTACATCTGTTGATTTCGTCTAGGTGTCTAGGATCAGGTCTTACATTGTATTGTATAGCATAGGGCACGTTTTACGAGAAAACAGGAGTCTGTTCAGGTTTTAGGAATCAGGGTCGCTCATAGGGTCATAGAGATGTTGGACCGCTTATTTGTCATGTGGGCCGCTTATGTGGTAGGGTCTGGACCGCTCATGTGTCACATGTCCACATGAGCGGACCCAGAACACTATATATAGATGTGTCTTGAGCGATCCTCAGTAGTGAAGTCTTTGTATTCCACGCCGAAGCTCTGCCGGTGTGACGTTTGAGCTGTAAAACGTTTCTAATCAATACAACAAGCAATTAGGAGGAAGAACAAGCTATATCTACTTGCATTTCTTATTATTCCGCATCTGAAACACAAGAGTTAACCTCTGAACGACTCGTTCGGGTCAGCAAACGATCCTACAAGTGGTATCAGAGTGGTAACCTCTGAAGCTGGTCACATTGCATCGAATTGTCCGAAAGATATCAAAACAAAACAGGGAGTTTCTCAGAAGATGAAAGAAAAAGTTGTTGAAAAATCTAAAATTTTTGAAAATTCGAAACATGAGGTTGGGGAATGTTCGAAGACAAAATTTTACAAAAGAAAAGGAAATGACAACCAAGTGTGGGTTGCAAAAAAGGTAGTAGAAAAGGTCGGCGATGAATCTGGTTCCACAAAGCCAGAAGAGCCACAAGTTGTGAAGAAAACTTCAGTGAATGATGATGTTTTTCCATCACTGAAGTTTGAGGAAGTTAAAAAGAAAATTGGTAAAATTGAAATTTCAAATCAATTTTATGATGATGAAAAAGAATTTGATGTCGAGAAAACGTGTGACAACTTGAATTTCCAAGATTCTTATTTTACATTTATTGCACGTTTATGTGTTGTCCAGTGGTTTAATTCAATGTAACGTTTTGATACAATGAATTGTGTTGTGTGTTTATGCATGGTTGTTTGTTAATTGTGATAGACTTGTCAAATGCATAAACTTAGTGGTGAAACTGTGAAACTATTTGAGATGGTGTACTATTGTAAAATATATTAGTTAAGGGTGTAGAGAGCCATTAGTGAACTTAAGCTATACTTAACCCTAAATCATTCACTAAACCTCTCACAAGAATCCAAGCACGTACTTTCATTTCTTTGGCTCTCTAGCAATCATCACCATCATCATTGACAAGCTAATCATCACTTTTGATTCCACATTTCTCTAGAACCATCACAAGGTAATTGTTAATGATTGTTTATTGATTGATGGATTGTTATCAATGCATGATTCTTGTAATTCTTGAAAACCCTAGTTTATAATATGAGGGTTCTGTGTTTTCAATTGATGTTGATAATTATGATTATGATGATGATTAGTGCATGCTCGGTAGATTATTCTTGTGACAATTGTTGTTGTTGATTAGCATTTGATGATTTGTTATGCTTCTGCCGTCAACACATATGAATTAGGGTTTTGAAATTGCTTGAACAATAGAAAACGTAACTGATATGATGCAAAGAACGAACGATTTAATTGTTTCCCTGAGTTATGTGAAGCCATTAATTGTCTGAGTTTCATATATTACAAATCATGTGGACCGAGTTTAATATAATATCACCTAGACCGAGTTTAATATAATACCCCCTAGTCCGACTTTGTTAAGGGAAGTGAGGGCCCGACCTTAAATGTATCAGGTTGTCCGAGTTTGATTGAAATAGGGTTGGTCCGAATTACTTAAGGGGGTGTAGGTCCGAGTTTTTGGTTGTAAAACATAGTCGGACCTCTTAATAGTGAAGCATGATCCGAGTTTAAAAAGGGACATGGAAGTCCGACTTTTATAAGTGGCAATGGGGTCCGACTTTATTTAGATAAAGGGTGGGGGTCCGAGTTTGTTGATCTAGGGTCCGAGTTTAACCCCCTGCCCTCTTGGTCCGAGTTTTTAACATCATGCTCCTTTTGCCCGACCTTGTTAACCCCCCCCCCCACACACACATTTATGTCCGAGTTACTCAAGGACATTAAGTCCGAGTTTAATTAAGATGAATGTTATTGTATGTGATAATCCACTATTACTTGTTATATACATGATTCGACTCCGGATCAAGTTAGTAATCCTGTTAACTCGATTAGTTAGTAAACTATGGTAAAACCAGTTAAACATATTAACTCCGTTATGGCGGAAAAGGCGTTAATTCAGTTAGACAGGTGACGTTTCTAGTGTGTGAATCTGGTGCAGTGTGATAACTTGATGAAGCATGTTAGCCGCATGTTCTTCCTTGAATCGTATGAAGATGATTAATTGTTTATAGTGCCTTAATGTTAACTGTTATAAACACTATGTGATGAACTTTGCATGCGAAACCTTACACACATGTACTGACTGTGAATACATGCATTAACTTAGGCCTTGATTAATTGAATTATTGTCGCGAGCACCCACTTAGCATACCGAGCAAACCAAGGTGAGTTCACACCCTTACTAAGGCATGGGATTCCCAAGGGCTTGGGAATGGGATTGAAGAAATAAGGTTGAATAGATTCGTACTGACACTAATACTAGACTACCATACTACTATCCTCGGTTGTGAAGGATACTTATACTTACTACTATCCTCGGTTGTGAAGGATACTTATACTTACTACTATCCTCGGTTGTGAAGGATACTTATACTTACTACTATCCTCGGTTGTGAAGGATACTTATACTTACTACTATCCTCGGTTGTGAAGGATACCTATACTTAATACTATCCTCGGATGTGAAGGATACTTATACTCATTACTATCCTCGGATGTGAAGGATACTTATGCTTATTACTATCCTCGGTTGTGAAGGATACCTATGGTTACGAGTAGTCTAGTGGTTATACAACATGGGAAGCCCCCACCAATAGAACGTACTAACGGCCCAGTAGAGCCACCTGTTACAAACGAACTTACTATTACGCATTTACTTTCTGTGAACTCGCTCAACTAGTTGTTGATCCTCTGTTACATGCCTTGCAGGTCGTTAGGTATATGGAGCTTGCACATGGAGGAGCGGGTCGTTGTGGGCTTGGATCGTGATTATCTTATTAAACACTTATGACATTTCGTACTTACTTACGTTGGGTTTTGATTATACGCTTCCGCTAAACAATGATAACTTACTTACGTTTTGGAAACACCTTTCATATGGATTTGGTTTGGTTTATATTGCAATTACTTTTACTTTATACAATGTTCTATATGATTGGTGGCTTGATCCTGGTCAGTCACGCTCCCAAGCGGTGATACTCCGCAGGTGGATTTTGGGGGTGTGACAGATTGGTATCAGAGCCATTGGTTATAGAGAACTTGGTTTTAATATGGGAAAAACGTTTTTATTAAAACCAGACTATAACCAGAACAGTGCTCTCAACGATCCACAACGACGCTTCGCTCCACGTGCAAGACTCGACATCCTAGGTAATAAGGTTTATGTTTATTGCCCACGAGAATTGCATAGAACTTTGCTCGTAGTATGCATACATTACTTTGCTCACTACTTGTTACTGCTTAAGAACACCTATGTGCCTACACTTTTCTGTCATCGCACTACTCGCGAACCATTCATACTTATGCTACCTTTACTGCTCGATCATGTCTGGACGTGTTAACATGACTCAAGCCCGGTTGACGGCTCTCATTAACGAACAAGTTTCTGCGGCGCTTGCAGCCGCACAAGCAGGAGGTATAACCTGCTATTCCAAACCTATTCTAGGATGTTAGATCCTACTCTCGTGACCCAACTCTCGCACTTAACCTTGACCTATCTTTCTCGCGCAACGGGTCAGAGCGCACAACAACCTGTCTGCACATTCAAGAACTTCATGGACCATCGTCCAAGCACATTCAGTGGCACAGAAGGAGCAGTGGGACTACTCCATTGATTTGGGAAGCTCGAGTCAGTATTCGAGATGTATGAATGCCCTGAGGCTCGCAGGGTCAAGTACGCCACTGTTACGTTGGAAGGAATCGCGCTAACCTGGTGGAACGCGCAAGTTCAGATATTAGGGCTGGCAGCTGCTAACGCCACTCCTTGGAACGATTTTATGGAACTCATTAAAAAGGGAATACTGCACGCGTGATGACATCCACAAGTTGGACGTGGAGCTTTACCATTTGAAAATGACGGGGTCAGAAGTTGAAGCTCATACGAAACAGTCGAACGAACTGGCCATCTTGTGTCCAACCATGGTGGACCCTCCAAGCAAGCGTATCGAATTGTACCTCAAGGGTCTAGCCTCAGAGATTCAGAGCCAAGATACATCGGCTAACCTCGACAATATCCAAGACACTCAGCGTCTTGCTCATCGCCTCACGGATCAGGCAGTGGAACAGAACAGGCTGCCTAGTTGTATCAGCGCTATTACTATCGCTACCACTTCTGCTACTCCCGCTACTCTTAGTGACAACAAGCGGAAATGGGATGGGTATTCCAGCAAGGGTTCAGCTACCGTTCAGTCTCAAGCACAGCAGCAGCGCAAGAATAGTGATCACCAGAGCCGAGTCAGCCAACTCCTGGTGGTTAGGGGCAGGGTGGATATCGGGGAATTCACCCAACGTGTAACTAATGCAACAGACACCACGGTGGTTAGTGCAACGAGAGACGTTGCCAGAGGTGTCTCAAGATAGGCCATGAAGCTAAGGATTCAGGAGCCCACGGCCTGCAAATCGGAATCGCTAGCAGCAACAGCAAGCAGAAATTCTATGCAAAGAAAAGATTGTTCGCATTCCTCGCTCTGGTCAAGAACCTCCCGAAGTTCAAGGAGACAAGAGTGGTGCTGTGGATGGCATCACCGCTTTCTTGAAGGCGCAGAAATGTTTGCGGAAGGGCCACACCGCCATTTTGGCACTTGTTACTGATGCAGCTTCGAAAGAGAAAAGAATAGAGGATATTCCAGTTGTACGCAAATTTCCTCAAGTGTTCCAGAAGATTTGCCTGGTCTACCGCCTCATCGTCAGGTCGAATCTCAAATCGAGCTCGCTCCAGGAGCAGCACCCATAGCTCGAGCACCGTATCGTTTAGCTCCAACCGAACTGGAAGAACTGTCAAAGCAACTACAAGAGCTCTTGGATAAAGGCTTCATTCGTCCAAGCTCTTCGCGTTGGGGAGCTCCAGTACTATTCGTGAAAAAGAAGGATGGCACTTTCAGAATGTGCATTGATTATCGCGAACTGAACAAGGTCACAGTGAAGAACCGCTATCCTCTTCCTCGTATTGACGACTTATTCGACCAGTTGCAAGGGTCGAGTTACTATTCCAATATTGATCTAAGGTCAGGTTATCATCAGCTGAGAGTCCGGGATGAGGACGTCTCCAAGACAGCATTCAGAACCCGCTACGGCCATTACGAGTTTCTGGTCATGCCATTCGGGCTTACGAACGCACCTGCAGTCTTCATGGATCTTATGAACAGGGTGTGCAAACCCTATCTTGACAAGTTCGTCATTGTCTTCATCGACGACATTCTAATCTACTCCAAGAGTCAGGAGGAGCACGAGCAGCACTTACGTCTTATCTTGGAACTTCTTCGAAAGGAGCAACTGTACGCAAAGTTTTCTAAATGCGACTTCTGGCTTCATGAAGTCCACTTCTTAGGCCATGTGGTGAACAGGGATGGGATCCATGTCGATCCATCCAAGGTAGATTCGATCAGGAATTGGCCAGCACCGCGTACACCGACAGAAATACGCCAATTCTTGGGTTTGGCAGGTTATTATCGGCGGTTCATCAAATACTTCTCCAAGATCGCTCAGCCGCTCACTATGCTGACACAGAAGGGTGTCACTTACCGTTGGGAAAATTCCCAGGAAACCGCTTTTCAGTACCTAAAGGATAGGCTGTGCAGCGCACCTATTCTCTCATTGCCAGAGGGCACGGATGACTTTGTAGTATATTGTGACGCATCAATACAGGGTCTGGGTTGCGTATTGATGCAGCGGGATAAAGTTATTGCCTACGCTTCTCGTCAACTCAAGGTTCACGGACGGGACTACACGACGCACGATTTAGAGCTGGGAGCTGTGGTTTTTGCGCTTAAGATATGGCGACACTACCTGTACGGTACCAAGTGCACAATTTACACCGATCACATGAGTCTCGAGCATATCTTCAAGCAGAAGGAATTGAATATGCGTCAACGGCGATGGGTCGAACTGCTTAACGATTACGGATGCGCCATCAAGTACCATCCAGGCAAGGCCAATGTTGTGGCTGACGCCCTTAGTCGGAAAGACACCTTACCTAAGCGCGTGCGAGCGCTACAGCTTACGATTCAGTCCAGTCTTCCTGCACAGATACGAGCTGCTCAGATAGAAGCGTTAAAACCCGAAAACGTCATGGCTAAAGCCTTAAGCGGTTCAAGGCAACGAATGGAACAAAAGGAAGACGGCGCCTACTATGTAACGGGGCGTATTTGGGTCCCACTTTATGGCGGTTTACGAGAGCTTGTGATGGACGAAGCACACAAGCCTCGCTACTCGGTACATCCAGGGTCGGACAAAATGTACCACGACATCAGAACTACTTATTGGTGGCCTAGCATGAAGGCCCACATCGCCACCTATGTTGGCAAATGCTTGACCTGTGCCAGAGTCAAGGTTGAATATCAGAAACCCGCAGGCCTACTTCAGCAACCCCGGATACCACAGTGAAAATGGGAAGAGATTTCCATGGATTTTGTTACAGGCCTACCTAGATCTCAGCGTGGGAACGATACAATATGGGTGATCGTGGATCGACTCACCAAGTCTGCACACTTCCTGGCAATAAAGGAAACGGATAAGTTCTCCACTCTCGCAGACATCTACCTTAAAGAAGTTGTCTCAAGGCACGGGGTGCCCACCTCCATCATTTCGGATCGGGATGCACGATTCACGCCAGAGCTATGGCAAGCGATGCATAAATCTTTTGGCTCACGTTTAGACATGAGCACAGTATATCATTCTCAGACAGATGGGCAGTCTGAGCGAACGATTTAAACTCTTGAAGACATGCTTCGGGCATGTGTCATCGATTTCGGCAACGGCTGGGAAAAGCATCTCCCTTTGGTGGAGTTTTCTTACAATAAGAGTTACCACATCAGCATTCAAGCCGCTCCATTCGAGGCATTGTACGGACGTAAATGCCGGTCACCTCTCGGTGGGGCAGAGGTGGGGAATAGTTAGATTACAGGCCCAGAAATGGTAGTTGACGCTACTGAACGAATTGCACAGATACGACAACACATGGCGGCAGCTCGCGACCGTCAGAAAGCATACGCGGATAAGCGTAAGGAGCCATTGGAATTTCAGGTCGGGGACCGGGTTTTATTAAAAGTCTCACCCTGGAAGGGTGTGGTTCGATTTGGTAAACGAGGCAAACTCAATCCACGGTATGTTGGACCGTTCGAAATCACTGAAAGAATAGGCCAAGTAGCCTACAGCTAAACCTACCAGCTGAACTCGGTGCAGTTCACAACGTATTCCACGTGTCGAATCTGAAGAAGTGCCTGTCAGATGAGACCCTCATAGTTCCTTTTAAGGAACTCACTATCGACGAGCGGTTGCAGTTCGTCGAGGAACCAGTTGAAATCACGGACCGGGATGTTAAGGTCCTCAAACACAAGAGAATCCCTCTTGTTCGAGTTCGTTGGAACTCCCGACGTGGCCCAGAGTACACCTGGGAACGCGAAGACCAAATGAAAGAAAAGTACCCCCAGTTATTTGAAACCAATGCATCCACTACTGAGACTGAAGCTACTACTGCGGAATTTCGGGACGAAATTCCAAATCAACGGGGGGATGATGTGACACCCCAGGAAAACCAGTGAACAATACAGCTTACCTAGCTTCCTCAGTGAGTGCATACCAAATTTCGGGACGAAATTTTTTTTAAGTTGGGGATAATGTGACAACTTGAATTTCCAAGATTCTTATTTTACATTTATTGCACGTTTATGTGTTGTCCAGTGGTTTAATTCAATGTAACGTTTTGATACAATGAATTGTGTTGTGTGTTTATGCATGGTTGTTTGTTAATTGTGATAGACTTGTCAAATGCATAAACTTAGTGGTGAAACTGTGAAACTATTTGAGATGGTGTACTATTGTAAAATATATTACTTAAGGGTGTAGAGAGCCATTAGTGAACTTAAGCTATACTTAACCCTAAATCATTCACTAAACCTCTCACAAGAATCCAAGCACGTACTTTCATTTCTTTGGCTCTCTAGCAATCATCACCATCATCATTGACAAGCTAATCATCACTTTTGATTCCACATTTCTCTAGAACCATCACAAGGTAATTGTTAATGATTGTTTATTGATTGATGGATTGTTATCAATGCATGATTCTTGTAATTCTTGAAAACCCTATTTTATAGTATGAGGGTTCTGTGTTTTCAATTGATGTTGATAATTATGATTATGATGATGATTAGTGCATGCTCGGTAGATTATTCTTGTGACAATTGTTGTTGTTGATTAGCATTTGATGATTTGTTATGCTTCTGCCGTCAACACATATGAATTAGGGTTTTGAAATTGCTTGAACAATAGAAAACGTAACTGATATGATGCAAAGAACGAACGATTTAATTGTTTCCCTGAGTTATGTGAAGCCATTAAGTGTCTGAGTTTCATATATTACAAATCATGTGGACCGAGTTTAATATAATATCACCTAGACCGAGTTTAATATAATACCCCCTAGTCCGACTTTGTTAAGGGAAGTGAGGGCCCGACCTTAAATGTATCAGGTTGTCCGAGTTTGATTGAAATAGGGTTGGTCCGAATTACTTAAGGGGGTGTAGGTCCGAGTTTTTGGTTGTAAAACATAGTCGGACCTCTTAATAGTGAAGCATGATCCGAGTTTAAAAAGGGACATGGAAGTCCGACTTTTATAAGTGGCAATGGGGTCCGACTTTATTTAGATAAAGGGTGGGGGTCCGAGTTTGTTGATCTAGGGTCCGAGTTTAACCCCCTGCCCTCTTGGTCCGAGTTTTTAACATCATGCTCCTTTTGTCCGACCTTGTTAACCCCCCCCCCCACACACATTTATGTCCGAGTTACTCAAGGACATTAAGTCCGAGTTTAATTAAGATGAATGTTATTGTATGTGATAATCCACTATTACTTGTTATATACATGATTCGACTCCGGATCAAGTTAGTAATCCTGTTAATTCGATTAGTTAGTAAACTATGGTAAAACCAGTTAAACATATTAACTCCGTTATGGCGGAAAAGGCGTTAATTCAGTTAGACAGGTGACGTTTCTAGTGTGTGAATCTGGTGCAGTGTGATAACTTGCTGAAGTATGTTAGCCGCATGTTCTTCCTTGAATCGTATGAAGATGATTAATTGTTTATAGTGCCTTAATGTTAACTGTTATAAACACTATGTGATGAACTTTGCATGCGAAACCTTACACACATGTACTGACTGTGAATGCATGCATTACCTTAGGCCTTGATTAATTGAATTATTGTCGCGAGCACCCACTTAGCATACCGAGCAAACCAAGGTGAGTTCACACCCTTACTAAGGCATGGGATTCCCAAGGGCTTGGGAATGGGATTGAAGAAATAAGGTTGAATAGATTCGTACTGACACTAATACTAGACTACCATACTACTATCCTCGGTTGTGAAGGATACTTATACTTACTACTATCCTCGGTTGTGAAGGATACTTATACTTACTACTATCCTCGGTTGTGAAGGATACTTATACTTACTACTATCCTCGGTTGTGAAGGATACTTATACTTACTACTATCCTCGGTTGTGAAGGATACTTATACTTACTACTATCCTCGGTTGTGAAGGATACCTATACTTAATACTATCCTCGGATGTGAAGGATACTTATACTCATTACTATCCTCGGATGTGAAGGATACTTATGCTTATTACTATCCTCGGTTGTGAAGGATACCTATGGTTACGAGTAGTCTAGTGGTTATACAACATGGGAAGCCCCCACCAATAGAACGTACTAACGGCCCAGTAGAGCCACCTGTTACAAACGAACTTACTATTACGCATTTAGTTTCTGTGAACTCGCTCAACTAGTTGTTGATCCTCTGTTACATGCCTTGCAGGTCGTTAGGTATATGGAGCTTGCACATGGAGGAGCGGGTTGTTGTGGGCTTGGATCGTGATTATCTTATTTAACACTTATGACATTTCGTACTTACTTACGTTGGGTTTTGATTATACGCTTCCGCTAAACAATGATAACTTACTTACGTTTTGGAAACACCTTTCATATGGATTTGGTTTGGTTTATATTGCAATTACTTTTACTTTATACAATGTTCTATATGATTGGTGGCTTGATCCTGGTCAGTCACGCTCCCAAGCGGTGATACTCCGCAGGTGGATTTTGGGGGTGTGACAAAACGTTCAACGGAAATGTTAAGAAAATATTTGGGAAAATGCTGAGTGGGAAAGCTAAAGGGGTAAAAGATTTTTACACAACTAAAAAGGCAACATACAACCCTACAGCTGAAGAGTTGAAAGCTCTCAAGTCTGAGAAGACTTGGAGGGAAGTTTGTTTCCCAGAATAGTCGAAGGACTATGCCGGAGATCCCAAGTTTATATCGTGGATCAGGAATCGGCATCATTCTAGTTTTTTTGATGTATTTGTTTGAATGTTTGTGATTAATGTTTGAATGTTTTACAGGTTGAAGGACTACGCCGGAGCTTCCAGGTGGTTAATTGCGAAGCAGGAATCGACATTTTTGATTGGTAAAATGGTGATGTAGACGTAACATTCCTACAATTGATAGTTTTTGGGTATCTACAAGTGGTAATCTTGATCCCACAAGTGGTATTTGTGGTTAAATTTTGAGATGTTTGGATACTTTGAAGTAATTACATTTACAAGTGATACAGAAGGTTATTAAATGTAAATGGTCAATCAGGGACATTAAATTGTGCTTGATTTACTATATTTGGCAAAAGATAGACAAGATGATGAACCACATCCCCGTTTTTAAAATTGATAAACCTATAAGTGGTTGTTATCAACACAAATTCATTTTTCGGAAAAGTCATTTCGATTAAAACAAACTTAAGTGTTTTGAAATCTAAATGAGAAAATGATTTGTGAAAGGGGGAGTTCAGATTGTTTATGCCTAGTGAATGGCGATTTGATGTGATTCAGTGTCAGTTGTCGAGTTTCTGTACAGTGTGTTTTACTTTTTATGTTTCTAGTAGGTCAAAAGTCTAGAAGTTTTCAAATTTTCTTTAAAATGTGTTTGCATTTTAGGGGGAGTAGGGAAATTTCAGAAAATCCAAAAACATTTGAAAATTTGAAATGCCAAAAACATGATAAAATTCGAAAATGAGTTTTGTTGCGAAAAAGAGGAAATGATAGTACATCAATGGACTATCACGACACGCTAAAGAAATGTAAAGTCTAAAAAGTGTTAAACAATCTTACTGCGGATGTGTCAGTAGATTTTCGCACATTTAGTAAATTGAAATCGAGATATAAACCTAATTCAAACTTGCTTAATTCGTGGGTAACTATTCTTGAATATATGGGTAACCCCCGAAATCTTGTTTGAAAGGTCCCATATTCTGAGATACTAGGTCTTTATACTCAGTGATATCTGGGGTATTATCCCGGGACTTCTGCTGTATGGAAGTACTGACCTAGTCCCCGGATAATACTTTCTGCTAAAGCTTTGAAACATAAGCTTCGCCCTCAGCATGCTGATGAAACAATAAAATTGATAGTCGCTGCTGTTGAAATGCAAAAAGATCCTCTAAAGGGGACCCACCAAAAGTCGAGCCGTCATCTCTCTGCTGAACGGAAGTTCTGACCTGAGCTCTCACGATTTCGCATTTAACCCCTTTACAGATATCAGCTGTGGTATACTCACCTGTAAGACTGAATATTTGGGATCTGGATACGGGAGTATATTCAAGTGGAGTGATACACAATTAAGTTTAAGTCTCTAAAACATTAATATCGTATCTCGAATCGATTGAAATTTGTGTTGAGAATTTAAGAGGACAAATATACTGACAATCTAGGTAAATTGTTTAAAGCTTAAAATGAAATCAAGCTTAACGGTGTTGGTGATTTGTCTCATAAACTGATATGATCCTCTTGCACGAACTCACAAAAATATTGTTTGTAAATATTACATTTCTATATGTTTGTATTTTCTAGTGATGTCAGATAATTTCTCTCAAAAATCCAAAAAGATTTTAGTGTGTGTTTTAGCATATTTTTTTAAAAAGTCAAAAAGATTTTCGACAACTGACGTTGGAAAACTGATTTTCAAAATTCCGAGTGCTAAACATGATGAGCAGAATTTGAGGGGGAGTGTTTGTGAAAATCTAAATGTTTGTATTAATCTAACCTTCTTCAAGTGGTTCATCATAGAGTGTTTTGAGGGGAGTCATATGTTGGTGCATAGGTATTTGATATGTGATAAAATTAGAAAATTTATTTCTGGGTTAAGATTGTGCAGGTAATCAGGTTTTTGTTTCTAAAGATTAGAGGAGAGCCAGGTTGATCGATTCTGATTCTGAAGATCTTGGTTATTAATTGATGCTGATGAACTTAATGAATCAAGAGATCTGATCAAGAGAATTAGAGTGTTTGAAAGCCAGACAAAGATCCTGAAGATGTTACTGAAGAACAAAAGAATGCCAGTAAATCGAGAGGGGGAGTCTGTAGATTGAAAGAAGAGAAAGCCCAGAGACTGATCCAGCTTGAAGATGTGAAGACACAGCATTGAAGTCAAGGTGTGTTGACGACTCCATCAACATCTGAGGGGGAGTCTGTTGGTGCACTACATCTGTTGATTTCGTCTAGGTGTCTAGGATCAGGTCTTACATTGTATTGTATAGCATAGGGCACGTTTTACGAGAAAACAAGAGTCTGTTCAGGTTTTAGGAATCAGGGTCGCTCATAGGGTCATAGAGATGTTGGACCGCTTATTTGTCATGTGGGCCGCTTATGTGGTAGGGTCTGGACCGCTCATGTGTCACATGTCCACATGAGCGGACCCAGAACACTATATATAGATGTGTCTTGAGCGATCCTCAGTAGTGAAGTCTTTGTATTCCACGCCGAAGCTCTGCCGGTGTGACGTTTGAGCTGTAAAACGTTTCTAATCAATACAACAAGCAATTAGGAGGAAGAACAAGCTATATCTACTTGCATTTCTTATTATTCCGCATCTGAAACGCAAGAGTTAACATCTGAACGACTCGTTCGGGTCAGCAAACGATCCTACAAGATCACACACATATATATAGCCTGCTTAATTCCGCATGAAATCATACGTGTCAGTTCATGCGGAATTACATTTAGTAATTCCGTGCGGAATTTGTTAAGCACACTTCATGCGAAATTACATAAACATTTTAAACTTTACAGATTTGACGCTTTAGACCCTATACATTATGACCTAGACATAAGATGTAGGCTTTAGACATCGTGCACCAACAAACTCCCCCTTGGATATAGCCGGAGTCTTTAGTCTGGCCTTCAACGCTTTCTTCACAGCAACTTGAAATGTTCTTCCCTCTGCTTAGGCTTTCGCAACAGCAGCTTCCTAAGCTTCTCGTTCTCATCAACTTTCTTCTATTCTTCAACAGCCATCCGTTGATTTAGAGTATGCCTCAGCATATTCTCTTTATCTTCACGTGCCTTTCGCTCTTTCTCTCTCTTTAACTTTTCTTCCTCTTCAATCTTCCACCATTTTGATGACCATTTGCTATCAGCATTAATACCTTTCTGAAAACAAATAGACACAACTTTCTGAAATTGCATCGCCTGATCTCTATCTTCAGCTTTGAACCAGATTTTGTTTACAAACAAACATTCGATGTCTTTAGTAGAACAGTTCACCAGCCACAGAGGATCATATACAAAGATTTCTCTAATCTCATTCTCTGACCTGTAAGTAATCACAGCTTCAGTCGATATACAGCTGTAAACCCAACATACAAATCCTTTATAAAACTCTTGTTCCATTTTCGGCACAGGGATATTCTTGATCACTCTAGGCTTCTTCACTTGTAAAATTGTTTCTTCAACTCTAGTTACTGGATCTACCCTTTGAACCTTCTTCGGGTAATGAGGCTTCCAGTGCTTGAAGTTTTTCAATGATTCATACTTTGTCAATGTCACACCCCCAAAATCCACCTGCGGAGTATCACCGCTTGGGAGCGTGACTGACCAGGATCAAGCCACCAATCATATAGAACAATATATACAGTAAAAGTAATTGCTATTAAACCAAACCCAATCCATATGAAAGGTGTTCCAAAAACATAAGTAAGTTATCATTGTTTAGCGGAAGCGTATAAATAAAACCCATCATAATAAAGTATCGAGTATCATAAGTGTTTAACAAGATAATCACGACCCAAGCCCACAACGACCAGCTCCTCCCTGTGCAAGCTCCATGTATCTAACGACCTGCAAGGCATGTAACAGAGGATCAACAACTAGTTGAGCGAGTTCACAGAAAGTAAATGCGTAATAGTAAGTTCGTTTGTAACATGTGGCTCTACTGGGCCGATAGTACGTTCTATGAGTGGGGGCTTCCCATGTTATATATCCACTAGACTATTCGTAACCATATGTGTTCTTCACAATCCGAGAACAGTAGTAAGTATAAGTTCACGTAGGTCTTACGTGAGTATCCTTCACATCTGAGGATAGTAATTAAGTATAAGTATCCTTCACAACCGAGGATAGTAATATGTATAAGTATCCTTCACAACCGAGGATAGTAACTAAGTATAAGTATCCTTCACAACCGAGGATAGTAATATGTATAAGTATCCTTCACAACCGAGGATAGTAGTATGTATAAGTATCCTTCACAACCGAGGATAGTAGTAAGTATATGTGTACGTAGGTTGCACGTATGTGTCCTGCACAACCGAGGACGATGGTATGGTAGTCTAGTAATAGTGTCAGTACGAATCTATTCAACCTTATTCCTTTAAAACCCATTCCCAAGCCCCGGGAATCCCATGCCTTAGTAAGGGTGTGAAACTCACCTTGGTTTGCTCGGTATGCTATCTAGGTGCTCACGAATAATCAATCACGTCCTATAGTTTGCATGTAAATTCAATCAGTTAAGTTCGCATTGATTCGCATACAATAAATACCACGAAGCGTGTTTAAGCAATTATCGTCAAGCAACACATAACAGTTATCTCGCGTTCATCCAATTCATGTGTCGTATAACAGAGTCCGTTTCTAACGTAGCTACTCAGCGACGCACCTTACGGGTTATCAGATTAAACCAAAACCACACAATCAACATTAACAAGACTTTCCATAATATTTAGACATGTATAAACATAAGCATTCAAAGTCGGCCCCTAAACTAGCAATATAGGTTGGACATATGCCCTATGTACAAGTTCAGACATGTGCACAATGAACAAAACTCGGACAATGGTTATACCCCCTCCACAAACTCGGATTGCCTATCATCCATACATAACTCGGACTGGGGTACCCCTTTAATTCGGACTACCCCCTTTGTTTATCACAAACGTCGGACTAGAGTGGCTCCTCATCAAACTCGGATAGGGTAGGGGCTGCCTTTCTAAACTCGGACCCCCTTAACATGAATTAAAGGTCGGACATGGGAGATTAATGAAACTCGGACCCCCATACCTTGCCCAAAACTCGGACAGCAAATAAGGGGTTAAAACTCGGTCATAGTAAGCTAAAAGAACTCGGACATTTATGTGATGAATACTCGGATCTTTTTATGTTATATATAAAAATTCGAACTGTGATTTGTTATAATAAGAGTTCGGACCACATATATTTAAGAAACTCAGATTCTTTCATCTTATAAAACTCGGACCAATCTCATATATTAAAGCTCGGACCTTATATCTTTCATAAAGTCGGACCTATTGTGATGTTAACAAACTCGGACCACATGTGGTGGGTTGCCAAAACTCGGACACCACTTAAAGCATGAAAAGGTCGGACGTTGTTGTTTATGCATACATCAAATAACTCGGACCGAATGTTCATCAAATAACTCGGATCCAATGTACCTCAAATAACTCGGACATGATAACAAGTGATATACCTCGGACTAGATTTCATATTTCGCAAACTCAGACTATTTGACAATCAAAGGTCGGGCCACAAGTAACATAAATCATCGAGCAGAGAATCGTTCTCATGAACATCAGTTACATTTTATTTCTATACGATTAAGAACCCTAATTCAGTCGTACACATTGCAGAATCCATAAACAATACATCGATGATTAACAACAATCATTACGTGAACAATCTTATCAGTATACAACTAATCATATTCATTACTCAATCATCAAAGTCGATTAAACACAGAATATCATATAATGAACTAGGGTTTTAACATGAATCACATAATCAAGAAATAATAACAACAAACAATCATACACAATTACCTTGAATTGCTTCTAGAGGGATTGGCAATCAAACTTGATGCAAAAGAGCTTGAGAAGCCAAGAATGATGAGAAGATGGTTGTGGAGAGGATTAGAGAATGTGAGAGTACGTGATTTGATTCTTGTGTGTTGATTTGTGAATGGAATTAGGGTTAAGAATGATTAGAGTTTCACTATAAGCACCTAACACCCTTAAGTATTATCTATTACAATTTCATCACCACATTCAAGTATTTGTCACATCTTTCACAAGTAACACATAACCATGCACAACTACAATACACTTTATTATGTCGAACGCATACAGTTTCACAACAAACTAATTGTGCAATTAATCAACTAAACAAGACAAGAACGTGCAATAAATGCGAAATAGAATCTTGGAAATTCGAGTTGTCACATTATCCCCAACTTGAAAGAAATTTCGTCCCGAAATTTGGTACGCACTCACTGAGGAAGCTAGGTAAGTTGTATCTTTTACTGGTTTCCCTGGGGTGTCACATCATCCCCCCGTTGATTTGGAATTTCGTCCCGAAATTCAGTAGTAGTAGCTTCAGCCTCAGTAGTGGTTGCATTGGTTTCGAATAATTGGGGGTACTTTTCTGTCATCTGGTCTTCGCGTTCCCAGGTGTATTCTGGGCCACGTCGGGAGTTCCAACGAACTCGAACAAGAGGGGATTCTCTTGTGTTTGAGGACCTTAACATTCCGGTCCGTGATTTCAACTGGCTCCTCGACGAACTGCAACCGCTCGTCGATAGTGAGTTCCTTAAAAAGGAACTATGAGGGTCTCATCTGATAGGCATTTCCTCAGATTCGACACGTGAAATACATTGTGAACTGCACCGAGTTCAGCTGGTAAGTTCAGTCTGTAGGCTACTGGGCCTATTCTTTCAGTGATTTCGAACGGTCCAACATACCGTGGATTGAGTTTGCCTCGTTTACCAAATCGAACCACACCCTTCCGGGGTGAGACTTTAAGTAAAACCCCGTCCCCGACCTGAAATTCCAATGGCCTCTTACGCTTATCCGCGTAGGCTTTCTGACGGTCGCGTGCTGCCGCCATGCGTTGTCGTATCTGTGCAATCTTTTCTGTGGCGTCCACTACAATCTCTGGACCCGTAATCTGACTATCCCCCACCTCTGCCCAACAGAGAGGTGACCGGCATTTACGTCCGTACAATGCCTCGAATGGAGCGGCTTGAATGCTGGTGTGGTAACTGTTATTGTATGAGAACTCCACCAAAGGGAGATGTTTTTCCCAGCTGTTGCCGAAATCGATGACAAATGCCCGAAGCATGTCTTCTAAGGTTTGAATAGTGCGTTCAGACTGTCCATCCGTCTGAGGGTGATAAGCCGTGCTCATGTCTAATCGAGAGCCAAAAGCTTTGTGCATCGCTTGTCGTAGTTATGAAGTGAATCGTGCATCCCGATCCGAAATAATAAAGGTGGGCACCACGTGCCTCGAAACAACTTCTTTCAAGTAGATGTCTGCTAATGTAGAGAACTTATCTGTTTCCTTGATAGCCAAGAAATGTGCAGACTTTGTGAGTCGATCTACGATCACCCAAATAATATCATTCCCGTGCTGGGATCTAGGCAGGCCAGTAACAAATCCATGGAAATTTCTTCCCATTTCCACTGTGGTATCCTGGGTTGCTGGAGTAGGCCTGAGGGTTTCTGATACTCTGTCTTGACTCTCGCACAAGTCAAACATTTGCCGACGTAAGTTGCAATGTGGGCCTTCATGCTAGGCCACCAATATGTAGTTCTAGGGTCGTGGTACATTTTATCCGACCCTGGATGTACCGAGTAGCGAGACTTGGGTGCTTCATCCATCACAAGTTCTCGTAAACCGCCGTACAGTGGGACCCAAATATGTCCTGTTACGTAGTAGGCGCCGTCTTCCCTTTGTTCTAATCGCTGCCTTGAGCCACGCAAAGCTTCAGTCTTTGCGTTTTCTGGTTTCAATGCTTCCACCTGAGCATCTCGTATTTGTGCAGGAAGATCAGACCGAATAGTGAGCTGCTAAGCTCGTACGCGTCTAGGTAGAGTGTCCTTTCGACTGAGAGCGTCGGCCACAACATTGGCTTTGCCTGGATGATACTTAATAGCGCATTCGTAATCGTTAAGCAGTTCATCCCCTCGTCGTTGACGCATGTTCAACTCCTTCTGCTTGAAGATATGCTCGAGACTCCTGTGATCGGTGTAAATAGTGCACTTGGTACCGTACAGGTAGTGTCGCCATATCTTAAGCGCGAAAACAACAGCTCCCAGCTCTAAATCGTGCGTCGTGTAGTTCCGTTCATGAACCTTGAGTTGCCGCGAAGCGTAGGCAATAACTTTATCCCGTTGCATCAATACACAACCAAGCCCCTTATTGATGCGTCACAATAGGCCACAAAATCATCCGTGTCCTCTGGCAATGAGAGAATAGGTGCGCTGCAAAGCCTATCCTTTAAGTACTGAAAAGCCGTCTCTTGTGTATTACCCCAACGATAAGTAACACCTTTCTGTGTCAACATAGTATGCGGCTGTGCGATCTTCGAAAAGTCTTTGATGAATCGCCTGTAATACCCCGCCAAACCCAGGAATTGGCGTATTTCTGTTGGTGTACGCGGTGCAGGCCTGTTTCGTATCGAATCTACCTTGGATGGATCGACATGAATCCCATCCCTGTTCACCACATGGCCCAAGAAGTGGACTTCATGAAGCCAGAAGTCGCATTTTGAAAACTTTGCATACAGTTGCTCCTTTCGAAGAAGTTCCAAGATAAGACGTAAGTGCTGCTCGTGCTCCTCCTGACTTTTGGAGTAGATCAGAATATCGTCGATGAAGACGATGACGAACTTATCTAGGTAGGGTTTACACACCCTGTTCATAAGATCCATGAAAACTGCAGGCGCGTTCGTAAGCCTAAATGGCATGACAAGAACTCGTAATGGCCGCAGCGAGTTCTGAATGCTGTCTTGGAGACGTCCTCATCCTGGACTCTCAGCTGATAATAACCAGACCTTAGATCAACCTTGGAGTAGTAATTCGACCTTTGCAACTGGTCGAATAAGTCGTCAATGCGTGGAAAAGGATAACGGTTCTTCACTTTGATCTTGTTCAGTTCACGGTAATCAATTTCACATCCTGAAGGTGCCATCCTTCTTTTTCACCGATAATTGGTATCCAATGGTTCTTGTAGCTCCCCAAGGTGAAGAGATAAGTTGGATAAATCCCTTATCCAAGATTTCTTGTAGCTGCGTCGATAGTTCTTCCGATTCTGATGGAGCTAAGCGATACGGTGCTCGAGCTATGGGTACTACTCCTAGAGTGAGCTCGATTTGAAATCCGTCCTGACGATGAGGCGGTAGACCAGGTAAATCTTCAGGAAACACTTGAGGAAAGTCGAGTACTACTGGTATATCTTCTAATCGTTTCTCTCGTTGATACGTCAGTAACAAGAGCCAAAATTGCGGTGTGGCCCTTCCGCAAACATTTCTGAGCCTTCAGGAAAGAGGTGCTGCCAACCACAGCACCACTTTTGTCACTTTGAACTTCGAGAGGTTCTTGACCAGAACGAGGAATGCGAACAATCTTTTCTTTGCATAGGATTTCTGCTTGCTGTTGCTGCTGGCGGTTCCGATTTGCAGGCCGTGGGCTCCTGAATCCTTAGCTTCTGCTGTGCTCTGGTGATCACTATTCTTGCGCTGCTGCTGTGCTTGAGACTGAATGGTAGCAGAACCCTTGCTGGAATACCCACCCCTTTTCCGCTTGTGTGTCACTAGGAGTAGCGGGAGTAGCAGAAGGGGTAGCGGTAGTAATAGCGCTGATACAACTAGGCAACATGTTCTGCTCCACTGCCCGATCCGTGAGGCGATGAGCAAGACACTGAATGTCTTGGATATTGTCGAGGTTAGCCGATGTAGCATGGCTCTGAATCTCTGAGGCTAGACCCTTGAGGTACAATTGGATACGCTTGCTTGGAGGGTCCACCATGCTTGGACACAAGATGGCTAGTTCGTTCGGCCGTTCCGTATAAGCATCAATTTCCTGACCCCGTCATTTTCAAATGGTAAAGCTCCACTTCCACTTGTGGATGTCATCACGCGTGCAATATTCCCTTTTAATGCGTTCTTTGAATTCGTTCTAGGGGGTGGCGTTAGCAGCTGTCAACCCTAGTATCTGTACTTGCGCGTTCCACCAGGTTAGCGCGATTCCTTCCAAAGTACCAGTGGCGTACTTGACCCTGCGAGTCTCAGGGCATTCACACATCCCGAATACTAACTCGAGCTTCCCAAACCAATGGAGTAGTCCCACTGCTCCTTCTGTGCCACTGAATGTGCTTGGACGACAGTCCATGAAGTTCTTGAATGTACAGACAGGTTACTGTGCGTTCCGACCCGTTGCGCGAGAAAGATAGGTCAAGGTTAAGCGCGAGAGTTGGGTCATGAGAGTAGGATCTAACATCCTAGGATAGGTCTGGATTAGCAGGTTATACCTCCTGCTTGTGCGGCTGCAAGTGCCGCAGCAACTTGTTCGTTAATGAGAGCCGTCAACTGGGCTTGAGTCATGTTAACACGTCCAGACATGATCGAACAGTAAAGGTAGCATAAGTATGAATGGTTCGCGAGTAGTGCGATGACAGAAAAGTGTAGGCATATAGGTGTTCTCAAGCAGTAACAAGTAGTGAACAAAGTAATGTAAGCATACTTCGAGCAAAGTTCTATGCAATTCTAGCATGTAGGCAATAATCGTAAACCTTATTACCTAGGATGTTGAGTCTTGCACGTGGAGCGAAGCGACGTTGTGGATCGTTGAGAGCACTGTTCTGGTTGTAGTCTGGTTTTAATAAAAACGTTTTCCCATATTAAAACCAAGTTCTCTATAACCAATGGCTCTGATACCAATCTGTCACACCCCCAAAATCCACCTGCGGAGTATCACCGCTTGGGAGCGTGACTGACCAGGATCAAGCCACCAATCATATAGAACAATATATACAGTAAAAGTAATTGCTATTAAACCAAACCCAATCCATATGAAAGGTGTTCCAAAAACATAAGTAAGTTATCATTGTTTAGCGGATGCGTATAAATAAAACCCATCGTAATAAAGTATCGAGTATCATAAGTGTTTAACAAGATAATCACGACCCAAGCCCACAACGACCAGCTCCTCCCTGTGCAAGCTCCATGTATCTAACGACCTGCAAGGCATGTAACAGAGGATCAACAACTAGTTGGGCGAGTTCACAGAAAGTAAATGCGTAATAGTAAGTTCGTTTGTAACATGTGGCTCTACTGGGCCGATAGTACGTTCTATGAGTGGGGGCTTCCCATGTTATATATCCACTAGACTATTCGTAACCATATGTGTTCTTCACAATCCGAGAACAGTAGTAAGTATAAGTTCACGTAGGTCTTACGTGAGTATCCTTCACATCTGAGGATAGTAATTAAGTATAAGTATCCTTCACAACCGAGGATAGTAATATGTATAAGTATCCTTCACAACCGAGGATAGTAACTAAGTATAAGTATCCTTCACAACCGAGGATAGTAATATGTATAAGTATCCTTCACAACCGAGGATAGTAGTATGTATAAGTATCCTTCACAACCGAGGATAGTAGTAAGTATATGTGTACGTAGGTTGCACGTATGTGTCCTGCACAACCGAGGACGATGGTATGGTAGTCTAGTAATAGTGTCAGTACGAATCTATTCAACCTTATTCCTTTAAAACCCATTCCCAAGCCCCGGGAATCCCATGCCTTAGTAAGGGTGTGAAACTCACCTTGGTTTGCTCGGTATGCTATCTAGGTGCTCACGAATAATCAATCACGTCCTATAGTTTGCATGTAAATTCAATCAGTTAAGTTCGCATTGATTCGCATACAATAAATACCACGAAGCGTGTTTAAGCAATTATCGTCAAGCAACACATAACAGTTATCTCGCGTTCATCCAATTCATGTGTCGTATAACAGAGTCCGTTTCTAACGTAGCTACTCAGCGACGCACCTTACGGGTTATCAGATTAAACCAAAACCACACAATCAACATTAACAAGACTTTCCATAATATTTAGACATGTATAAACATAAGCATTCAAAGTCGGCCCCTAAACTAGCAATATAGGTTGGACATATGCCCTATGTACAAGTTCAGACATGTGCACAATGAACAAAACTCGGACAATGGTTATACCCCCTCCACAAACTCGGATTGCCTATCATCCATACATAACTCGGACTGGGGTACCCCTTTAATTCGGACTACCCCCTTTGTTTATCACAAACGTCGGACTAGAGTGGCTCCTCATCAAACTCGGATAGGGTAGGGGCTGCCTTTCTAAACTCGGACCCCCTTAACATGAATTAAAGGTCGGACATGGGAGATTAATGAAACTCGGACCCCCATACCTTGCCCAAAACTCGGACAGCAAATAAGGGGTTAAAACTCGGTCATAGTAAGCTAAAAGAACTCGGACATTTATGTGATGAATACTCGGATCTTTTTATGTTATATATAAAAATTCGAACTGTGATTTGTTATAATAAGAGTTCGGACCACATATATTTAAGAAACTCAGATTCTTTCATCTTATAAAACTCGGACCAATCTCATATATTAAAGCTCGGACCTTATATCTTTCATAAAGTCGGACCTATTGTGATGTTAACAAACTCGGACCACATGTGGTGGGTTGCCAAAACTCGGACACCACTTAAATCATGCAAAGGTCGGATGTTGTTGTTTATGCATACATCAAATAACTCGGACCGAATGTTCATCAAATAACTCGGATCCAATGTACCTCAAATAACTCGGACATGATAACATAGTGATATACCTCGGACTAGATTTCATATTTCGCAAACTCAGACTATTTGACAATCAAAGGTCGGGCCACAAGTAACATAAATCATCGAGCAGAGCATCGTTCTCATGAACATCAGTTACATTTTATTTCTATACGATTAAGAACCCTAATTCAGTCGTACACATTGCAGAATCCATAAACAATACATCGATGATTAACAACAATCATTACGTGAACAATCTTATCAGTATACAACTAATCATATTCATTACTCAATCATCAAAGTCGATTAAACACAGAATATCATATAATGAACTAGGGTTTTAACATGAATCACATAATCAAGAAATAATAACAACAAACAATCATACACAATTACCTTGAATTGCTTCTAGAGGGATTGGCAATCAAACTTGATGCAAAAGAGCTTGAGAAGCCAAGAATGATGAGAAGATGGTTGTGGAGAGGATTAGAGAATGTGAGAGTACGTGATTTGATTCTTGTGTGTTGATTTGTGAATGGAATTAGGGTTAAGAATGATTAGAGTTTCACTATAAGCACCTAACACCCTTAAGTATTATCTATTACAATTTCATCACCACATTCAAGTATTTGTCACATCTTTCACAAGTAACACATAACCATGCACAACTACAATACACTTTATTGTGTCGAACGCATACAGTTTCACAACAAACTAATTGTGCAATTAATCAACTAAACAAGACAAGAACGTGCAATAAATGCGAAATAGAATCTTGGAAATTCGAGTTGTCACAATCAATCCCCACATAGGCACATCGTTCTTTCTGATTGGATATCCCAATGTCCTAACCTTTGACAACTCTTCTACATCCCACCAGGGTAGGGACAGAATATCATAAAGATGTTCAAAGTATTGCACACCGTATTCTCTACGAATAGCATATGCATCTTGCTCCCCCTCACCTTCAGCACTATCATGATCTTCATTCGCATCATCTTGAAGAAAATCATCAACATTTTGTTCAGTCGATGCTTCTGTAACTGTAACACCAGTACCACCCTGATCATCATCATCATTACCATCGTCACTATGACTGCTTGCAGAGAATACATCATCTGCATCATCAACATTATCTTCCTCATCATCCTCTTCGTCATTATCCTCTTCCTCATCCCTCCAGTTCTGATGATTAACTGGATCTGGATCTTGATAATTCTTATCTTTAATGAAGCCAAAGAATTCAACTTTTGTCTTTGGCTCTGGATGCTTTGGATGATATCTGCCCAACTGCTTCAAAGATTCATTATCCATGTGATATAATACCAACAAATCATTCTTTTTTACTCTCTCCAACTCTGGATAAGCATGATCTAAAATCATCTGAATAGAGCGTGGATACAACCAAGTCTTGTCTTTTGAAGTTGTATTTTCAACCAAGTAATGAAACACAATCTTCGAGAAGTTATACTTCTTGTTAAGCACTAGAGCTATCACCATGTTCATATGATAATCTCTCATCACGTCGTAACCCCCTTTCCTGTGACTGAGAGCGAGTACAACAGAATGAATCAGAAACTTGTACAATCTTGGAAAACATGCCTTCAAATAATTTGCTTTGTTCAGATCACCGTTGTAACCCATCCTTAACATGCACCCTTTTACCATCCTCTCTGGAAACTTCATTGGAGAGTTCTCATCATCCGGAAAATCCATCACCTCTCTTACAAGTTGTTCAGTGATAATTATTGGTTCGTTTTTTCCATTCACCTTCACAACTGAATTAATTGTCTTCTTTGCTTCATCATAAGTTGCATTCTCCCAAAAATGCTTAATATGAGATCTGAACACCAAATGTTGATCCGATAATGCTTTCTGAATTGGAAATCTCTCCATAAACTCAAGAATTTCTGTGAAACCGGCCATTTTTGGAATTGCTCTATCATAAACACAACAAGTATTGTGCAAAGGATCAAACAGCACACTCGAAGTCTGCAAAATCACAACACACAAACAGATTCAACACTTAGAAAAATTGCAAACTCAAAACAGAATTTCAAACGAAATTATACATCAAACGGAATCACTCTCAAGCGATATTAACACTTACAAACGAAACCACTCTCATGCGGGATTACATTCATGCGGAATCACTTACAAACGAAATCATACTTACACATGAAATTACACTCAAACGATATTAACATTTTCAAACGGAATTAACCAACATCAAAAATTTAGGAACTGATGATTCAATTGATGACATGGGTTTGTTCTATTATGAATTCCGAGCACCATGATGTGTTTTTTATTCATTTTCGACCACTGAAATGTCCTAGATCTAAGTTCAAACATCCTGAATCGCCGACAACCCTTAAATCAGTCAAATTGAAACCCTAATCTTAATCTATGTCACAATCCGAGTACAAGGGTATATTATTTAGTTATTAAACATCATAAGTAATACCTAGATCTAAGATTTTTCAACTGTTCATCACCGTTCAAACGAAATCAGACAAATCTTGTCAAATAAACACAGATCTCTCACCTTTCCCATGATAATAGTTGAACCAGCCAACTAAAATCAGAAATCTATCAACAGTCAGACAGTATAACGGCTAGAAAACGATGATTTTGTGATATCGTTTGAAATCTCCTTCGACAACACTTTGAAACGGAATTACAGAAATAATGATTTCAAACAGGATTATGTCACTATTTATAGACTGAGTAATTCCACGTGGAATTACCTTTGTTGACCTTTCACGCGAAATCACTTTCAAACGAAAACATGGTTCACGCGGAATTAAACTTTCAAGCGGTATTACCTTTCAAGCGGAATTAATGTTTCAAACGAAATTATACTTAAACTTTTTCAAATTTCCAACTTTTTGAGAATTTACCAACACACTCAGTTAACAAAGTCCAAATTAATGACCCTGGTCAACTGTTTAGCCTGCCAAGTCCAAGTTAATGACCTTGGCTGACCAGATTATGAAGATGCTGATTTTTGAAACAATTTAAGTTCAAGTTATGTAGGACCGGTTTTGACGCCGTTCGATTGCGTAACGAACGTTTCACGTGCGGAATCCGTGAACGAACGTGACCGAACACACGATAACGTACTACTAATGTGATTCCATTGCTAAATTTAACGTGTACGGTACAAGAATCACAAATACACAACTTTCTCTCTCTACTTTCTCTCTCTAGAAAGTCTTCTCCAAATCTTCTCCAAAATCTCTATCTAAAAGTCTAACTAAAATCATGACATATCTCCTATTTATATGGTCAAGGCAACTAAATGAAAGTTTACACTAATTACAAGTTTGCCACCTTGCCATTTCTAACTAAAAATGACAATATGCACTTGATTTCTTCTCGGTTTTTCACTACGACTCGGATTGACGAAGACGATAGACAAAATATGCATCAACAATCTCCCCCTTGGATATTGCCGTAGTCATCTCGTAGTGAAAACTCGTAATGACTTGTCTTTCTCTCTCTCTAAGACTCGAACGAAGATGTACTCGACAGACAACTGCACCAACAGACTCCCCCTTGAATGTTGACGGAATCTTTAGTGAGAGTCTTCAATCATTTCCAGCTCTTCACTCTTGTTCGGTCTTCTTCAGGAACTCAGCCTGGAATCAAATTTTTATCAGGAACTTCCTCCTTGAATCATATGCCTGGACTTTCTCTGGCTCTAACTTTCATCAGACTCCCCCTATCATCATGCTGGGATCTCTGTCTGGAAATCGTTATCACCATTGAAATCAACTCCTGGCTTTCTCTGTAGCAACAGGATCAGAAGCCTGCAAAACTCAAACACTCTATCACAAACCAAAATAATTGTGATTCAACTTAATGAATCAACTAATTATTCGATAGCTTTTTCAAATTAAACATTGATTCACAAATTTGAAATATTTCAATTTCTGATTCAACCTAATGAATCATTTTAAACATTTCAAATGATTTAACCAACCCGTCTGTTCATCAAGTTTAGCCTTTGAGATTTTGAAAATCAGCTCTTCACCATCAGTTGTCAAAAATCTTTTTGGATTTTTCAAAATATAAAATGTAAATGCAAAAACAGAAATTTAAATGCAAAACAAACATATTTTTGTGAGTTTGTGTAAGAGGATCATATCAGTTTTTGAGACATAACACAAGCACCGTTAAGCTTCTAATCGTTTTAAGTTCTAAACGATTCACGTAGATTGACGATATAATTGTCCTCTTAAATTTTCATACAATTCTCAATCTATTCATGATACTATTTAGGTATTTTATGAACTTAGTTCAATTCATGTGTCCCACCTCTTGAATATACTCCCGTATCCAGAATCCCAATATTCAGTCTTACAGGTATGAACACTACAATGATGTCTGTACATAAATTAGGGGAAAAATGCGAGAACTGAGGGATCTCAGGTCAGAACTTCCGTTCAGCAGAGAGATATCAGCTTCGACTTAGCAATGTGTCCCCTTTAGAGGATCTTTTCAGCTACAACAGATGATTATCAATTTTATTGTCTAATCAACTGAGGGCTTTATGCTATATTTCAAGCATTTTGTGGAAAGTATTAGCCAAGGACTAGGTCAGAACTACCGTTCAGCAGAAGTCCCGGAATAATACCCCAGACATCATAGAGTATAAACACCTAGTATATCAGAATACGAGACCTTTCAAACGAGATTTCAGGGGTTACCTATATATCCAAGTAGTGTTCCCCACAAATTTCACAAGTTTGAAATTTTAGGTTTATATCCCGAATAAATCTACTAAATGTACAAAAACCTATCGTCACATCATCAGTGAGACCGTTTATCACATTTTTCATTACATTTCTTTAGCGTGCTGTGATAGTCCAACTGATTTACTATCATTTCCTCTTGTTTTGCAACAAAAACTCATTTTTACAATTTTTCAATGTTTTTGACAACATGACAACATGATGAGAATCACTTCAATTCTCCATCCATATGGCATAAACAATCAGAACTCCCCCTCACAACAAACTAATTTCCCATTGTGATCTCAAAACACTTAAGTTTGTTTTAATCAAAATGATTTTTCCGGAAAAAATTAGTTTGTGTTCAAACCATTTGTAGGTTCGGGGTTATCTCTTCATCTTGTTTTCTTCAAACCTTTTAAAGATTTATCATTTCCAGTTTTATCATAAACCATCAGTAGAAAATCAAGTACAAATTAATGTCCCTGATTTACCACATGTAAATCGAAAAATCACCAAGGTGAAATTTCTCAAGAAATGTGCCGATTCATGATCCACGATACCATCTTGGGATCTCCGGCAAGTCAGGTTTTTCATTTAAACAGATTCACCCAAGCCTGACGGTCCTTGGGTGATTTTGAATTCTTGTTCAACAATGGTGGAAAATTTGCATCATCCATTGCTAAACTAGAATTCTCAACTTTTACCTCAACCAATGGCTCCTCTGGTTTTACCATACCAGAATCATTGCCTGAAGGTGGCTTGTCCGACTTTGATCTGTCAGATTCATCGCCGACCTTCTCCTTTTTCTTCTCCTCTTTTGTCCCCAGATTTGTATCTGATGAATTCTTTTTGCTTGTTGTTGCAGCTGAGGGAGTTGATTCATCAGAACTGTTATTCTGTTTATCCCGTGAACCCGAGGACAAAATCTTCTCGAGATATTCTCTCGCTTTCTTTCTCTTCTTCCTCAGTCGGTCTTTCTGCCCCTGAGAAAGTTCTACTTTCTTTTCTTGAGTTGACTGTACTGGAACTTTAGGTTTCCGAGCCTTCTGTTCCTGGGGCTTGACTTTGACTGGAATCTTTGCCATTTTCTGAGAATTAACCTCAATCTTTCATTCGATCTCCTTGGGCATTCTCTGGCAATGTGACCTTTGATATTGCAATTAAAGCACCTCCTGGTCTCATATCTCCAGTACCAGCAGTTAACAGCAATGTGTCCATGATAGCCGCAGCTGTAGCACATTCTGTTATCGTACCTATCACCATTTTTAGTCCAAACACTCAGATTAAAGCATTGTTTGGCTTGGTGATATTCTTTTCTCAAATTTGCTGGATTTGGCTTTTGAGCACTGTGGTTCGACATGCACCACTTATTACCAACAAATTTTGAATTTTCATTTTTTAGTTTTTGTAATTTTTGTTTTTGATTGGATGATCGACCCGATGAACTTTTATTATCTTTTTGTTTCTGTTCTGCTTTCTTCTTCAAAGACTTTTGCTTAGAACATTCACCTTTTTCAGTCGATTGTAGAACAGTTTTCTGAAATTTTTCTTTTAAATTTAAAAACAATTTTTGTTTTTCAATTTTAACATGTTCATCATCAGATTTTACATCACAATCTTCAACTTTGACAGAGTCAAAGTTGGTGACATCGTCACTTATTGGAACAGAATTGATTGGTTTTGGACAAGGAATATCCAACTTGTCAGATTTAGTCGCAAAACTGATCAATTTCTTTTCAAGTTCATCAATCTTGATCCTTGAACTCTTAGCTTCGTCTTCAAGCTTAGATATTCTTTCAAGATGAGACTTGATTAAATTTTCATGTTCATTTTTCAAATTTTCAAGAACAGTCTTTTCATTTTCCAAAATTTTTATCTGTTCCTGAAATTTTGATTCACTGGCTTTCAGGTTTTTGTTTTCAAGCTTGATCCAGAAATCCTCATCTTCTGACGATTTCTGTTTGTTTTCAAAAACCTTTATATTTTCTTTCAACTTCCTGTTTTCAAATGTCAAACTGTCCAAACCACCCAACAGTTTGTCATTTTCTGCCTTCAACTTCTCACAACTTTCTTGAATCATAAGAATCTGTTTTTCATCATCCTGCTTCTCTTCTCTCAACTTCTTGATTTCCAATGCCAAAATTTCCGCATCTTTGACAAGTTTGTCATTATCAGTCTTAAAGTTGTCGCATTCGAAGCATACTGTTTTCACAGATTCTTCAACCTTCGGCACTTGTTCTTTCTCTATCTTGTATGTACCTGCACCAAAGATTGTAACAAGATCAAGAGGATTTCTATTATCATCGATATAACAGCCTCTTTTCATATCATACACCGACTTTCTTTTTGTTCCCAAACAAAAATTGATTCTTTTGTTTATTTCTTTTATCACTTCTAAACTTAAATCTTCCAAATTTATTTTTATCTTATCCAATAATTCTCTCTTCTTTTGATAATTCTCATAATCGTGATGTTTAAGTTCGCCGATGAATTTATTCAGAGTTAATTTTGAAAAATTAGAATTTTCTTTCAAATTTTTCAAAACATCATCCCATTCAACTGATAAACCATTAGCGAACTTTGATACCATCTCAGCTTCTGATATAACTATTTGATTTTCCTTCAAATAGTCTATCAAACGTTCAAAACGTTTCTCCAGATCATCCAATTTTTCATCTTTCTTACTCAAAAAGCCTTTGAAACGTTCATACCAAATTTCTTTTGATATTTTCTGATAAGAACTACTAAGATATCCTCGATACCAACTATTCATTCTCTCAAGATCATTGTTTTCTTGCACATCAAACCTCATTGTCATTTTTCACAAAAACAAACCCGACACGTGTTTACGTTCAAATGGTGGCACCTCCAGTCCACTATACTAATCAACAATTGGGCCTTGGGCTGCACAAACAACAACTCAAAGTGAAATAGGCTGAATATGGACGGTGCTTGTGGGCCTTCTAAAAATAGTGGGCCGGTTGAAAAGTATACAGATGGGCCGGTTTGTTTGGTTTTAACAAAGAGGCTGATTGGTTAATTTGGGCGGTTGAGTGTGTAAGACAAAATTCACTTGATTGGCCTTTAAGAGGTGGGCGGTGAACAAGTGAATTGGGCCGACAAAAACAATAGTGGGGGGCGGTGGAACTGTTCTTTTCACATGTACTAGAAACCTATTCCAATAACCACTTTAGCCAACAACCTTTGAGCGTCACATGTGCACCTCTTTGAACCGATACCGATGATTGGGCGGCAACCAACAAAAATCAAATATGGACAAAGTATTAATGGGTTGTTTTTGGCGGTTAATCTGCAACTGACAACAACCTGCAACTTCAGATAGTCACATGAAGAAGACGACTAAAAAGCGGTTCACCTCAAAGTCTATTTGAGCGATCCAAGACTTAATGATTTTGAGCGGTTCACACATAACCCTATGAGCGGTTCACGTGATTCTTAAAAGTGATCCAGAGGTTTATTTTTGTCATATGAGCGATTCAGAAAATTCTATGAGCGATCCACAACACAATTTTCGAGCGGTTCAGGATCATTCAATGAGCGATCCACAAAAGCGATCCAGGTGTTCAAGAAAGCGATCCACACCTGCGAATTCGGACCTAAAAAATCGAGATTTCTCCAAAACGGCTTGGAGTTTCGGGCTGAAACTTGGTAGGGTTGTAGATCGGGTCTAAACGCACCTCATATCCAAAAATCAGACGATTTGGACCGTATTTACCTGTTCAATTTGACGTTCTTCAGAAAAGAACGAGTAGAATATGAAAAATCGACGAAATTGGATCTGAATCGGCTCTGAATCAGTACGAAAACAACGTGTTTGATCAAGCAATCGAGCTCCTAGCTCTGATACCACTTGTAGGACCGGTTTTGACGCCGTTCGATTGCGTAACGAACGTTTCACGTGCGGAATCCGTGAACGAACGTGACCGAACACACGATAACGTACTACTAATGTGATTCCATTGCTAAATTTAACGTGTACGGTACAAGAATCACAAATACACAACTTTCTCTCTCTACTTTCTCTCTCTAGAAAGTCTTCTCCAAATCTTCTCCAAAATCTCTATCTAAAAGTCTAACTAAAATCACGACATATCTCCTATTTATATGGTCAAGGCAACTAAATGAAAGTTTACACTATTACAAGTTTGCCACCTTGCCATTTCTAACTAAAAATGACAATATGCACTTGATTTCTTCTCGGCTTTTCACTACGACTCGGATTGACGAAGGCGATAGACAAAATATGCATCAACAAGTTAATGAACTTTTGAACTTTCAAGCAAATTACCAAACACATTTTCAATCTTCTGCTTACCCAACCCTCATGATCCAGACATGTTCTGCACATAAGACTTTGATCATCTGATCTCCAACGTCAGTTGTCGAAAATAAGATGAAATAAAAATCTTTTTAGATTTTAGAATATGATAAGCAGTAAACTGTACACACAATATTTTTGCGAGTGTGTTAGGGGATCATATCACCTGCCGACAAGATACGAGTATCGTTAAGCTTAGATTTCATACACAGCATTAAACAATTTGCTTTGATTGTCGACATACTGATCCTCTTAAATTTTCACACAAAGTTCAATCTATTCAGGATACGGATTTAGTGTTTTAAGATCTTGACTTTTACGCGTGTACCACCTCAGTATATACTCCCGTATCCAGATCACTATATTCAGTCTTACAGGTGAATGTACACTAATGATATCTGTAATGGGGTAAATGCGAGACCGTGAGAGCTCAGGTCAGAACTTTCGTTCAGCAAAGAGATGACGGCTCGACTTTTGGTGGGTTCCCTTTGGGAATCTTTTTTACAACAGCACATGATTAGCATTTTGCAATGTTTCATCATTTTTTATGCTGAGGAGAGGCTTTACGCGTAAAGCATGTGCAGAGTATTATACGAGGACTAGGCTATTGCTTCCGCAAAATCAGAAGTCCTGGTATAATTCCTCAGATATCATCATGTACAAAGACCTAGTATGTCAGAAATAGGACCTTTCAAACGAGATTTCAGGGGTTACCTATATATCCTGGAGGTGTTCCCCACGTAAAAGCAAGTTATTATTTTTTGTTTATATCCCAAACAAATATACTAAATGTGCAAAAACCTATCGACATATCACCTATCGACACATCATTTACAAGACTGTTTAACACATTTTTACAATACAGTTCTTAAGCGTGCTGTATCTGTCTAGCTGATGTACTATTATTTCCCCTTTTTACACAAACTCTTTTTCAGTTTTTCATTATTTTTGGATTTTTCAGATTTTCTAATGTTTTTGGATTTTGAAATTTTATCATGTTTTTGTATTTTTCTGCAAACTTTCTCCCCCTAAAAATAAAAACATATTTTTGTGTTTTTGTTTTTATAAAACTGTAGAAAAAACTTTGACAACACAACGTGGATCACATCAGATCGCTGTCCTCCTCAGGTTCACATTCCACCACCCTCCCAGAAAACAAATTTTTCATCCCATTTAATTTCAAAAGATAATTAAATCTCTTTTTATCAAACGGTTTGGTGTAAAAATCAGCCTTCTGTTCATCGGTGTGAATATGTTCTATCTGAATCAATTTCTTCTCGTGACAGTCACGGATGAAATGATGTCGGATTTCAATATGTTTTGTTTTGGAATGGTGATCCGGATTTTTCGTTATATTAATTGATGCTTCATTGTCCATGAATATTGGCGTGTCCAAGAACTGCAAACCAAAGTCTCACTTCTGTTGTTGGATCCAAAGGATCTGAGAGTAACAACTTGAGGCTGAAACGTATTCAGCCTCGCAAGTAGAGAGCCCTACTGAGGTTTGTTTCTTGCACTGCCAAGTGACTAGTCGAGTTCCGAAGAACTGACAGCCTGCAGTGGTGGACTTAGTGTTTTGCTTGCAGCTACCAAAGTCCGAATCAGCAAAACCTGTGAGAGAGAAGTCACCCGATCTAGGATACCACAAGCCGATGCTTGGGCAGCCTTTCAAATACCGTAAAATGTGTTTGACGATTGTCAGGTGTGACTGCTTTGGGCTTGACTGATATCGGGCGCACAAACACGTCGTATACATGATGTCTGGGCGGGAAGCAGTAAGATGCATCAAGGAACCAATCATTGACCGATAGAGTGTCTCATCCTCTTTTTCTCCACTCTCATCTGGGCAAATACCGTGATTCTGAACAAAGGGGGTTGATGTTGGACTAGATTGAGCCGTGCTAAACTTCTCCAGAACATCATTCACGTATTTGGTTTGATGAATGAAGATTCCTTCGGGCATTTGCTCCACCTGCAGCCCTAGGTAGAACTTCATTTCCCCCATCGAACTCATCTCGAACTTCTTCTTCATAACTTTCTCAAATTCTTTACAAAAGTCGTCATTCGTCGAACCAAAAATGATATCATCGACGTAGATCTGCATGATTAAGAGATGGCCTGCAACTTCCTTTGTAAACAGAGTGCTATCAACTGTCCCTCTGGTGAACTCGTTGGTCAGCAGATGTTGGGAAAGCGTCTCATACCAGGCTCCCAGGGCCTGGTGAAGTCCATAAAGCGCTTTATCCAGAAGATAGACTTTGTTCTTGTGTTGTGGATCAGTGAAACCCGGCGGTTGTCCCACATACACTTCTTCTTTGATTTTTCCATACAGGAATGCAGATTTCACATCAAGTTGGTAGACTTTGAATCCTTTCCATGACGGGAACGCCAGGAAGATTCTAATAGCCTCAAGTCTAGCAACAGGCGCATAAACCTCATCATAGTCGATGCCTTCTTGCTGACTGAATCCCTGTACTACCAATCGTGCTTTGTTTCGAACAACGACTCCTCTATCGTCTCTTTTGCACTTGAATACCCACTTTGTCTTTATCAGCTTTTGATTTTCAGGCAGGTCTACTAATCTCCAAACACCCAGTTTCTCAAACTGCTGCAGCTCTTCCTGCATAGCGTTCACCCAGTTGTCTTCAGTCAAAGCTTCTTTATATGTTCTGGGTTCAATCTGTGAGATAAAACATTTAAGTGAGAACTCTTCCTGTAAAGGAGCAACATATGAATAAAAACATATAAGTGCTCTGTTGATCTGATCCCTCGTCTTGACTCCGCTCTGAAGATCACCAATAATCTGTTCTGAGGGATGATAAGACAAAGTTCTTGGCATTGCAGTGTCAGGCACATTAACTTCCGATTACAAGTTCGTAATATCTTGATCACCGGTGTGATCCTCAGCTTCTGTTGTAGCAACATCTGGTTCCTCGTCAAAAGTCGGACCGGATTCCGATTTTGAGTCGTCAGAATTATCAAATGTTGGAGCTGGTTCTTCTGGGTCTTCGTGTGTCGTTCCACTTGGACCGGCTTCGTGATCATTAGTACCCACGTCGGGTTGGGAAACTACCAACGGTCTCGGCACTTGATCTTGTGAACTAGATTGTTGCTGTTGGTATAACAGTACGAGTTCCTCGATACTTGGCTCAGTCGGAAGTTGGAAAGACTCCCAGAGTTTGTCATAATCGAACAAGAATCTTTGTCCGGGAAGTTGTGGTGGAGCTGTATGCTTCTGAAAATCTACATGCTGAACTTGAATTACCTTCCCCAAGCATGGTACGAACACTCTCTTCAGCGGGCTCGCATAACCTACAAAGAAACCCTTATTAGACTTAGCACCAAACTGGCCATCAGGATCTATAAAGGTACACGGAGATCCAAACGCTTCTAAAAACTTCAAATTCGGCTTATAACGGTGCAGAAGTTCAAAACACGTTTTCTTGAATTTTTTCACGGTGAGGACTCGGTTTAGTGTGTAACACGCTGATGCAACCGCTTCACTCCAGAAAAATATTGGTAACTTGGAATCGGCAAGCATTGTTCGAGCTGTTTCAATCAAAGTGCGATTCTTTCTTTCAGCTACACCGTTCTGCTGTGGAGTGTATGGTGCACTGAACTCATGAAGAATCCCTTTTGCATTACAGAACTCGAGCATTCGATTATTCTTGAACTCCATTCCATTGTCACTTTGTATTCTCCTGATCGGCAGTTTATACAACGTTTCCATTTTCTTGAATAGGATCATCAGTGACTCGAACGTTTGATCCTTCCTTTCCGTGCACACCACCCACAAAAACCTTGTGAAGTCATCAGTAACCACCAGACAGTATAAGTCTCCACTGATACTTTTCACATTAACCGGCCTAAAGAGATCCATGTGGAGTCTCTCGAGTGGTACTCTGACTGAATTCAGCAACTTCTGCGGGTGTGACTTCTTTGTCTGCTTTCCTTTCTTGCACTCTACATAATCATCATTTAAATGAAAACTTTTAAGATTCACACCTTCAACTAAATCATTGTGTACAAGAAAGTTCATTTGCCTAACATGAATGTGGCCCATCTTTCGATGCCACATTTTCGACTCTTTTTCGGTCGCTTTGGTTTTTGTCACAAAACATTGCTTCTGATAATCTGTTGTTGTTGCGACACTCATATCAAGAATATACAAGTCATTTTCTCGTGGAGCTCGCAACAGCACCATATCCTCAGGAATTTTAAAACCAGGTTTTAAGACAAGACATTCATTTTTAGTGAAATGTACGGTAAAAGACTTGTCACAAATCTGTGAGATACTCAGCAGATTGTTTTCAAGTTCTATTATGTAGTTCACTTTATCAAACGATATAACTCCATTCATCAGAGTTCCTTGACCAACTATCCTGCCACCCTGATTCCCAGCAAATCCCACATATCCTCCATTGAGAGATTTGCCGTCATAGAGCAATGCTAGCATTCCGGTCATGTGCCTTGAAGCTCCACTGTCCATGATCCATTTCGAGATAAATGACTTCGGCAGCTCCTGCACACATCAAAGCAATTTATGCAAACAATGACGCCCATGATTTCTTTACATTCGGAACACTTCCAAACGTAAGATCACAATCCACTTCAACTTTCAGAATACTAAAAATGACATTTGGGACCACAGGTTTGACTTTTGATTTTAAATTTTCTTTCTTAATCGGTGGAAACTCTTCAAGAAGTTTATCAAGTTCAAACTCATGTTTATCAACATCATCTTTAAAAACTTTTGGTTCAGTTTTCAAAACATTCTCCATCTTTTTTTCTTCAACTGATGATTTTGATTTCACCACCCAAGATTGATTCTCAAAAACTTTCGTTTTTGGATAAATCTTTGAAGTCTTTTGTACTTTCGAAGATTCGCCAACCTCAAAAATTGATTTTGGTTTTTCTTCGGACTTCAGAGATTCACCTCTCTTCAAAATACGAACCGATGAAATCGTTGGTTTTTTACCCTTGTTATCAGTTGGAGTTTTAGATTTTGATTTTTGCAAAACAGGTTTTTCAAGCTTTTCAATGCATTGCTTGGCCATATGACCAATTTCATTGCAACGATAACAAATCCTTTTGTCATATTCGACAAAAGTTGATTTGTATGACTCATTTCTCAACTTTTTCGCTGCATTGAAATCATCAATGGCTTTTTGACTGAAAATGTACTCTTTTTCCTCAACAGTACGCTTACTAGCGACAAACACCTCTCCTAACCTTTCCTTTGGTTTAACCTCATTTTTTGCCATCTTCTTTTCAAAACCAACACCGTTGTTACCCTGTCTTTTGTTCTGACCATGATTACCCTCCGACCTTTTCTTTCCAGAGTTGTTAGGTTGTTGAGTTACAAAAGACTTTTTAGGTTTTGAAAAGAATGTGTTGTTGTTAACTTCTGGAATTTCAATCTTAACCAACTTAAACACCTTTTCAACATTCTCAATTCTGGCATTTTGGAGCGGATACTCAAAATCAGAATAAAGTTTGTCAGTTCCAACCATTGTGTAAACCACAATGATCGAATCGTCATTCACGACTTTGTCTGATTTTGGTATAAATCTGTCTAAGAAGTTACCATCTTCTTCAGAATCAGAAATTGAGTTATCAGAATGATTTTTTGACAGTCTCAGGCTCTGAGTTATCACTCTCTTCGTCTAACACTTAGTCAACAACGGTCTTGATCACCTGTGACTCATTGTCAGTATCGGACGGAGAGAATGTAACATCAATACTCTCAGGCAATTCATTCTCAATTGTTCTTAGTTTGAGGTTCAAAGCAGCTTCCACCCCATCTGGATACCTCTGTGTGTAATGATTCCACATTGGGGGTAGAACACTGTGACAACTCGAGTTTCTGACTTTCACTTTCGCATTAAATGCGCGTTGACTTTGACTGTTTAGTTGTCTGGATTGTGGACTTGAAATTGTACGCGTTGTGTTTTAATGAAACGTATTGTCGTGTTGCATATATGTGATTACTTGCTGTGGTAGAATATAATATTAGAAATATTATTAAAACACTTAGTCTAGATCGAAACATGATATGCAGATCGAAGGATCTCGAAACATATCCTTCGATTCGAAGGATCAGCTTTCGGTTCGAAGGATCTCGAAACATATCCTTCGACCAAGGACTTTATCCTTCGACATCCTTCGGCCACGAAACATATCCTTCGACTGGAATTCAGATCCTTCGGCCCAGTCTTTCAGATGGGCTTGGCCCATTTCTGTAATACGTATTTATACGTGAATGCACGTAGTCGACTGTCATTTTTCTCAACCCTAGAGCTATTTCACTGTGACGGCAAACCAGAAACCACCGGAAACCTTTGCGTGACCAAACCCTCATCTCGGTTAGTAAATCTATTTGATTTGATCGTTTGTTCCTCTGCGTATGTGCTCACGTGTCGTGTGTTTTGATTGTTGATGTAATCTGAAATTTATGTTAAATATTAGGGTTCTTGTTACGATATTGAGGATATAGATTTCCCATAGGATTGTTGTTGTCGGATATATATATATATATGATTCTATGTGAAACTCGTTACGGTTGAATACTGATTTATGAGTGCCGTTAATCTGGAATTGGCCATTATTTTTGTTAGTGTCGATATTGTGTGTTAGTCGGTTTTGGGATACGTTTAAACTAGGGTTCATGCTAGACAATGATTTCAGGATGATTGCGTTGTGATGAGATGTGCTAAATGAATTCTGATGATTGTTAATGATGATGATGGCTGCAGACGATTAGGGTTTCTGTTTCTGTGAAAACGTAACTGATTGTGAAAACGTAACTGATTGTGTCGAAAGATACTTGTCTACTCGAAACATAGTTATTGTCGAAAGATACTTATTGTCGAAACATAGATGTGACCGAAAGATGCTTGACCTTCGAACCATAGTAGTGTTGACCGAAGGATAACTTTGACCGAAAGATGTTAGTATACGAAACATAGTTGAGACCGAAAGATAACTGTTTGACCGAAAGATGACACATGAACCGAAAGGTGGATGTGCGTCGAAAGATAAGGCTGGATTCGAAAGATATTGTAGGATTATAGACATCCTTCGAAAGATAATGGGTTATAACATATTTCGAAGGATGGAAGGTATACTTGAATTATTTGACATGCCATGCTAGATGATGAATGTTTACATTTGTATTTGTGTGACACTCGACTTGCATGCGTATCATTTCGAACATGAACTGATTTGTTATACGTGCATACAATAGGACTTGATTAATTACTTGTGAGTGCATAACCTAGCATACCGAGCAAACCAAGGTGAGTTCACACTCTTACCAAGGCATGGGATTCCCGGGGTGTTGGGAATGGGATTGAAAGGATAAGGTTGAATAGATACACTACCGACACTATGACTAGATTACTATATTACTATCCTCGGATGTGAAGGATACCTATACTGATCACTATCCTCGGTTGTGAAGGATACTTATACTGATCACTATCCTCGGTTGTGAAGGATACCTATACTGATCACCATCCTCGGTTGTGAAGGATACTTATACTGATCACTATCCTCGGATGTGCAGGATACCTATACTGATCACTATTACGGCCCAGTAGAGCCACCTGTTACAAACGAACTTACTATTACGCATTTACTTTCTGTGAACTCGCTCAACTAGTTTGTTGATCATTCTGTTACATGCCTTGCAGATCGTTAGGTACTTGGAGCTTGCACACGGAGGAGCTGGTCGTTGTGGGGCTTGGATCGTGATCACCTTGTTAAACACTTTTGATGTTTGATACTTATTTGCTATGGGTTTTACAATAATACGCTTCCGCTAAACAATGTTAACTTACTTATGTTTTGGAAACACCTTTCATATGGAAATGGTTTGGATTATAATGTGTTTACTTTTACTTTATACAATGTTCTGTATGATTGGTGGCTTGATCCTGGTCAGTCACGCTCCCAAGCGGTGATACTCCGCAGGTGGATTTTGGGGGTGTGACAGATTGGTATCAGAGCCATTGGTTATAGAGAACTTGGTTTTAATATGGGAAAACGTTTTTATTAAAACCAGACTATAACCAGAACAGTGCTCTCAACGATCCACAACGACGCTTCGCTCCACGTGCAAGACTCAACTTCCTAGGTAATAAGGTTTATGTCTATTGCCTACATGCTATAATTTGCATAGAACTTTGCTCGTAGTATGCTTACATTACCTTGCTCACAACTTGTCATTGCATGAGAATACTTATGTGCTTACACTCTTCTGTCATCGCACTGTTCGCGAACCTTTCTCACTTATGTTGCCTTTGATGTGAAGATCAATGGCCGCACGAATTACCATGACTCAAGCCCAGCTAGAGGCTCTCGTTGCTGCGGCAGTTGCAGCCGCCCAAGCAGGTAGTATACCCTGCAGTATAGACACTAGGATCTTTAGATCCTACATTAATTCTCGTACTTAACTTTGCCCTATTCGTACACAATAGGTCAACCCGCTCAGCAACAGCCTGGGTGCACCTTCAAGAATTTCATGGAATGTCGTCCTAGCTCGTTCAGTGGCACGGAGGGAGCAGTTGGACTCCTCCACTGGTTTGAAAAGCTCGAGTCGGTTTTCGAAATGTGTGAATGCCCTGAGGCTCGCAGGGTGAAGTTCGCCACTGGCACACTTGAAGGGATTGCGCTCACTTGGTGGAACGCACAAGTGCAGATCTTAGGGTTGGCAGCTGCTAACGCCACACCCTGGAATGATTTCAAAGAATTGATCAAGAGGGAATACTGCACTAGAGAAGACATTCACAAGTTGGAGGATGAGTTGTATAACTTGAAAATGGTTGGTTCGGAAATCGAAGCTTACACCAAGAGATCGAATGAGTTGGCTGTGTTATGTCCAACTATGGTGGACCCTCCATACAAGCGTATTGAGTTGTATCTCAAAGGGTTGGCACCAGAAATACAGAGCCACGTTACCTCGGCTAACCTCAACAACATCCAGGAAATCCAGCGTCTCGCTCACCGCATCACCGATCAGGCAGTGGATCAGAATAAACTGCCTAAGCGTATCAGTGCTACTGCTACCGCTACTGCTTCTACTACACTTGCTACTCCCAGTGAAAGTAAGAGAAAATGGGATGGGGATTCTAGCAAGGGATCAGCTTCAGTGCAGTCACAAGCTCAACAGCGAAAGACAGACAGTTACCAGAGTCCAAGTCAGCACTCCTCAGGCAGCCACAGACAGGGAAGGTATCGAGGAAATCTTCCAAAGTGTAACACCTGCAACAAGCATCATCGTGGCCAGTGTAACCAGGTTCGTTGTCAAAGATGCCTCAAGACGGGTCATGAGGCCAAAGATTGTAGAAGCCCTCAACCTGCAAACCAGAATCAGCAGCAACCTCAAGCACAGCAGAATCAGCAGCAGGGTAACAAAGGGTGTTTTCATTGCGGTGCAGAGGGTCACTTCAAAAGGCATTGCCCTCAGCTGAACAGAAACCAGAACAACAACAACCATAACAACAATCAGGGTAATGGTAACAACAACAACAACAACGGCAATGAAGCTCGTGGTCGTGCTTTTGTGTTGGGTCGAGGAGATGCAGTGAATGATCCCAATGTGGTTATGGGTAAGTTTCTTCTCGACGATATTTATGTTACTGTCTTGTTTGATTCGGGTGCTGATACAAGTTATATGTCCTTGAAAATGAGTAAATTATTAAAACGTACACCAACACCTCTAGACACCAGACACGTCGTAGAACTAGCCAATGGTAAAAGTGTAGAAGCCGCACATATAGTCAAGGGTTGTAGTATTGTTCTAGCGGGTCAGACTTTCCTGATTGATCTCATACCCATAGTTTTGGGTAGTTTCGACGTCGTCATCGGTATGGATTGGTTATCCCAACATCATGCGGAGATCTTATGCAAAGAAAAAGTTATTCGTATTCCTCGCTCCAGTCAAGAACCTCTCGAAGTACAAGGTGACAAGAGTGGTGCTGTGGTTGGCATCATCTCTTACTTAAAGGCGCAGAAATGTTTACGAAAGGGACATACTGCCATTCTGGCACTTGTCACTGACGCATCAACAAAGGAAAAGAAGCTGGAGGATATACCAGTTGTGCGTGATTTTCCTCAAGTGTTTCCTGAAGATTTACCTGGTTTACCTCCTCATCGTCAAGTTGAGTTTCAGATTGAGTTAGCTCCTGGAGCAGCACCAATAGCCCGCGCACCGTATCGTTTAGCTCCAACCGAACTGGAAGAACTGTCGAAGCAGCTACAAGAGCTCTTGGAAAAGGGCTTTATCCGTCCAAGCTCTTCGCCTTGGGGAGCTCCAGTGTTATTTGTGAAGAAGAAAGACGGTACGTTCAGAATGTGTATAGACTACCGTGAACTCAACAAGGTGACGGTGAAGAACCGTTATCCTCTTCCGCGCATAGATGACCTATTCGACCAGTTGCAAGGGTCGTGTTACTATTCCAAGATTGATTTAAGGTCAGGGTATCATCAGCTGAGAGTCCGGGATGAGGACGTCTCCAAAACCGCTTTCAGAACTCGCTACGGTCACTACGAGTTCTTGGTTATGCCGTTCGGGCTTACAAACGCGCCTGCAGTATTTATGGATCTTATGAACAGGGTGTGCAAACCCTATCTCGACAAGTTCGTCATTGTTTTCATCGACGACATCCTGATTTACTCCAAGAGTCAGGAGGAGCACGAGCAGCACTTACGTCTTATCTTGGAACTTCTTCGAAAAGAGCAATTGTACGCAAAGTTTTCAAAATGTGACTTCTGGCTTCGTGAAGTCCACTTCTTAGGCCATGTGGTGAACAAGGATGGGATTCATGTTGATCCATCCAAGGTTGATTCGATCAGAAACTGGCCAGCACCACGTACACCGACAGAAATACGCCAATTCTTGGGTTTGGCGGGTTACTACAGGCGATTTATTAAAGACTTCTCAAAGATCGCGCAACCACTCACTATGCTAACACAGAAAGGTGTCGTTTACAGATGGGGTAATACGCAAGAGACCGCTTTTCAGTACTTAAAGGATAGGCTTTGCAGCGCACCTATTCTTTCATTGCCAGAGGGCACAGATGACTTCGTGGTATACTGTGATGCATCCATCCAGGGTCTTGGATGTGTGTTGATGCAACGTGATAAAGTGATAGCCTACGCTTCGCGGCAACTCAAGGTTCATGAACGGAACTACACGACGCACGATTTAGAGCTGGGAGCTGTTGTTTTCGCGCTTAAGATATGGCGACACTACCTGTACGGTACCAGGTGCACGATTTACACCGATCACAGGAGTCTCGAGCATATTCTTAAGCAAAAGGATTTGAATATGCGTCAACGGAGATGGGTTGAACTTCTAAACGACTACGAATGCGCCATCAAGTATCATCCAGGCAAGGCCAATGTTGTGGCTGATGCCCTCAGTCGGAAAGACACTCTACCTAAGCGCGTGCGAGCGCTACAACTTACTATTCAGTCCAGTCTTCCTGCACAGATACGAGCTGCTCAGTTAGAAGCACTGAAACCCGAAAACGTCAAAGCTGAAGCCTTACGCGGCTCAAGGCAACGCATGGAACAAAAGGAAGACGGCGCCTACTATGTAACGGGGCGTATTTGGGTCCCACTTTATGGCGGTTTACGCGAGCTTGTAATGGATGAAGCCCACAAGTCTCGCTATTCGGTACATCCAGGGTCGGATAAAATGTACCACGACATTAGCACTACTTATTGGTGGCCTAGTATGAAGGCTCACATCGCTACATACGTTGGAAAATGCTTAACCTGTGCGAGAGTCAAGGTTGAGTATCAGAAACCAGCTGGTCTACTTCAGCAGCCTAAGATACCACAATGGAAATGGGAAGAAATTTCCATGGATTTTGTTACCGGTCTGCCTAGATCTCAGCGTGGGAACGATACAATATGGGTCATAGTTGATCGACTCACCAAGTCTGCACACTTCCTACCGATCAAGGAAACGGATAAGTTCTCCACTCTCGCAGACGTTTATCTTAAAGAAGTTGTTTCGAGGCACGGAGTGCCCACCTCTATTATTTCGGATCGCGATGCACGATTCACGTCAGAGCTTTGGCAAGCGATGCACAAATCCTTCGGCTCACGATTAGACATGAGCACAGCATATCATCCTCAGACGGATGGGCAGTCTAAGCGAACTATTCAAACTCTAGAAGACATGCTTCGAGCGTGTGTTATCGATTTCGGCAACGGCTGGGAAAAGCACCTCCCTTTGGTGGAGTTCTCGTACAATAACAGTTACCATACCAGCATTCAAGCCGCTCCATTCGAGGCATTGTACGGACGTAAATGCCGGTCACCTCTCTGTTGGGCAGAGGTGGGGGATAGTCAAATTACGGGTCCAGACATTGTAGTGGACGCCACAGAAAAGATAGCACAGATACGGCAACGCATGGCAGCAGCACGCGACCGTCAGAAAGCCTACGCGGACAAGCGTAGAAAGCCATTGGAATTTGAGGTCGGGGACCGGGTTTTATTGAAAGTTTCACCCTGGAAGGGTGTGGTTCGATTTGGTAAACGAGGCAAACTGAATCCGCGGTACGTCGGACCATTCGAAATCTTAGAAAAGATTGGCAAAGTAGCCTACAGATTAAACCTACCAGCTGAACTCGGTGCAGTTCACAATGTATTTCACGTGTCAAATCTGAAGAAATGCCTATCAGATGAGACCCTTATAGTTCCTTTTAAGGAACTCACTATCGACGGGCGGTTGCAGTTCGTCGAGGAACCAGTTGAAATCACGGACCGGGATGTTAAGGTCCTCAAACACAAGAGAATCCCTCTTGTTCGAGTTCGTTGGAACTCCCAGCGTGGTCCAGAGTATACCTGGGAACGCGAAGACCAGATGAAAGAAAAGTACCCCCAGCTATTCGAAACCAATGCATCCACTTCTGAGGCTGAAGCTACTACTACTGAATTTCGGGACGAAATTCCAAACCAACGGGGGGATGATGTGACACCCCAGGAAAACCAGTGAACAATGTAACTTACCTAGCTTCCTCAGTGAGTGCGTACCAAATTTCGGGACGAAATTTCTTTTAAGTTGGGGATAATGTGACAACTCGAGTTTCTGACTTTCACTTTCGCATTAAATGCGCGTTGACTTTGACTGTTTAGTTGTCTGGATTGTGGACTTGAAATTGTACGCGTTGTGTTTTAATGAAACGTATTGTCGTGTTGCATATATGTGATTACTTGCTGTGGTAGAATATAATATTAGAAATATTATTAAAACACTTAGTCTAGATCGAAACATGATATGCAGATCGAAGGATCTCGAAACATATCCTTCGATTCGAAGGATCAGCTTTCGGTTCGAAGGATCTCGAAACATATCCTTCGACCAAGGACTTTATCCTTCGACATCCTTCGGCCACGAAACATATCCTTCGACTGGAATTCAGATCCTTCGGCCCAGTCTTTCAGATGGGCTTGGCCCATTTCTGTAATACGTATTTATACGTGAATGCACGTAGTCGACTGTCATTTTTCTCAACCCTAGAGCTATTTCACTGTGACGGCAAACCAGAAACCACCGGAAACCTTTGCGTGACCAAACCCTCATCTCGGTTAGTAAATCTATTTGATTTGATCGTTTGTTCCTCTGCGTATGTGCTCACGTGTCGTGTGTTTTGATTGTTGATGTAATCTGAAATTTATGTTAAATATTAGGGTTCTTGTTACGATATTGAGGATATAGATTTCCCATAGGATTGTTGTTGTCGGATATATATATATATGATTCTATGTGAAACTCGTTACGGTTGAATACTGATTTATGAGTGCCGTTAATCTGGAATTGGCCATTATTTTTGTTAGTGTCGATATTGTGTGTTAGTCGGTTTTGGGATACGTTTAAACTAGGGTTCATGCTAGACAATGATTTCAGGATGATTGCGTTGTGATGAGATGTGCTAAATGAATTCTGATGATTGTTAATGATGATGATGGCTGCAGACGATTAGGGTTTCTGTTTCTGTGAAAACGTAACTGATTGTGAAAACGTAACTGATTGTGTCGAAAGATACTTGTCTACTCGAAACATAGTTATTGTCGAAAGATACTTATTGTCGAAACATAGATGTGACCGAAAGATGCTTGACCTTCGAACCATAGTAGTGTTGACCGAAGGATAACTTTGACCGAAAGATGTTAGTATACGAAACATAGTTGAGACCGAAAGATAACTGTTTGACCGAAAGATGACACATGAACCGAAAGGTGGATGTGCGTCGAAAGATAAGGCTGGATTCGAAAGATATTGTAGGATTATAGACATCATTCGAAAGATAATGGGTTATAACATATTTCGAAGGATGGAAGGTATACTTGAATTATTTGACATGCCATGCTAGATGATGAATGTTTACATTTGTATTTGTGTGACACTCGACTTGCATGCGTATCATTTCGAACATGAACTGATTTGTTATACGTGCATACAATAGGACTTGATTAATTACTTGTGAGTGCATAACCTAGCATACCGAGCAAACCAAGGTGAGTTCACACTCTTACCAAGGCATGGGATTCCCGGGGTGTTGGGAATGGGATTGAAAGGATAAGGTTGAATAGATACACTACCGACACTATGACTAGATTACTATATTACTATCCTCGGATGTGAAGGATACCTATACTGATCACTATCCTCGGTTGTGAAGGATACTTATACTGATCACTATCCTCGGTTGTGAAGGATACCTATACTGATCACCATCCTCGGTTGTGAAGGATACTTATACTGATCACTATCCTCGGATGTGCAGGATACCTATACTGATCACTATTACGGCCCAGTAGAGCCACCTGTTACAAACGAACTTACTATTACGCATTTACTTTCTGTGAACTCGCTCAACTAGTTTGTTGATCATTCTGTTACATGCCTTGCAGATCGTTAGGTACTTGGAGCTTGCACACGGAGGAGCTGGTCGTTGTGGGGCTTGGATCGTGATCACCTTGTTAAACACTTTTGATGTTTGATACTTATTTGCTATGGGTTTTACAATAATACGCTTCCGCTAAACAATGTTAACTTACTTATGTTTTGGAAACACCTTTCATATGGAAATGGTTTGGATTATAATGTGTTTACTTTTACTTTATACAATGTTCTGTATGATTGGTGGCTTGATCCTGGTCAGTCACGCTCCCAAGCGGTGATACTCCGCAGGTGGATTTTGGGGGTGTGACAAACACTGTTAAAGACAGGTGTTGCATCTGGTTGTTGCGGGACAATCAGCTCAATCACATATGAAGATGCAATTTAACTCATCAACTTCTTATCAATTCTTTCATTCTCAATTTTTGTTAACTCCAATTCCTTTTTCAATGAGACAATTGTGTCCAAATGAAAGTTGATTTCTTTTTGTTTATCAAAAACTGTTGATTTTAACAATCTTGTGGCTTTATCGTTTTCAAGACTCTCGTTTTGAATCATTTTGATAGATTTAGCCAACTTGTCATAAGCTTCTTTTACTTCGTTTAGATCAAATTTAATCGCATCAGTGTATTGTTTCAATTCCTGAAACTTTTTGTCTTTTTCAAGACATTCCATGCATGGTTTTGAACAGTTTTTGCATGAAATTTCAGAAACTGAATCAATCTTTTCAACAGTCTTTTCCTCTGGATCAATTTTAACATCCTGTTTACCGACACCATCAGACTCTGACTCTGACTCAGACACTCCTTCTGATTTGATCTCCTGACTTTCGGATTTCCCGTCAGACTCCTTTTGACCTAACTCTGTTTTGACCGACTTAGTATCAACAGACTCTGGTTTTACAGATTCTGTGTCTACCTCTTTCAGCTTTACCATTAAAGATTTGTCAGCAATCTCTTTCAGTGTTTCTTCAGTCATTTCTTTGGAGACATCAATTATTTCTTCAACCGGAGCCTTCACAACATCATACTGTGGGCAAGATCCTGTTGTTGGCTCACTGAAATAACCTGCAAAAGAATTAAACACATTAGGAGGCATAATTGATTTTAAAGAACTAGCTAAAACCTCTTGTTCGGACTGATAATAGTAAACTTTTGCAGCAATTTCTTCGAGATCAACCGAACTTTCTTCAGATACATCTTCACTAACAACCTCTGTTTCAACAACACTCTCTGAAACCTCTACAATCTCAGCCATCATAGCTCTACCTTCACTTCCCGGGATATACTTGTCCCAACTGAACCCTTCAACTACTTTCTCATCATCTTGGTTGACAATAAGAGCTTTTTTCGGCTTATTTTCAATCTGAGGTCTTTGAACGGCAGGTTGTTGATTTGTCTTGTGATAGATCGCCTGTCTGTAGTAATCGTTGTTGAAAGGATTCTGATGGTTATTGACCTCTCTATTCGGAAACTCCCTCTTAAAATGACCCTTCTCTTTACACCTGAAACAAGTCACTTTGGACTTATCAAAACCAAGCTTTTGATCTGGACCTGACAAACTGTTTCGGCCCGTGATTTCCATAAACCTTTGGGCTCTTCTAACCAAACTAGCCATTCCCCATTTTATGTCAATTAGCTCTAACTCCTCTGGATCGATTTGATCGTAATCCTCCTTTGTCATGTCTGGATTACCGATCCTCCTAGCTACCAAACTCTCATATGACTCAAGAACGGAAGCTAACAGTGCGATGTGTTGCTTTGCAGCTGCTTCTGTAAACTCTTGTCCATTTTTGATGTTTACAGCAATGTTACACTGTATCCCAGAAACATATCCCTGATTGTTCGAGCTTGATGAGCTATGTGGAGACATTTGTTCTGAAGTCTTGGGATTCGGCTCATAACTTGCAAACGGTGAAGGCTTGTTGTTGCATGATGTACTAGACGAAGCACCGGATGTTGAATCTACACTGAACGCTGTTTGAATCTTTGGACTTAGATTCGTTGTTGCCGGAGAATTGCCTTTGTAATATAGTGAAACATCATGTTGAACATTTGCAGAATTCATCTATTTAATCTTTGTTAACTCTAACTCATGTGCTTCGATCTTCTCAATGAACGCACTAAGGTTCAAATTAACATAATCTGAATTGTTCTTCAACACCAGCAAATATGTACCCCACTCATCGTATGGCAATGCATCTGCCAATTTATCGATCCACTCCTCATTAGTCTTGGTTATTTCCAATCTCTTCATCTCCACAACTAGATGGAAGTATCTTTCAATCAATTGTTTTGTAGTTTCACCTTTCATACCAGTGAATATGTGAAATTGTTTCTTTATCAAAGCCTTTTTGCTTTTGATCATAGACACACTCCCTTGAAACTTTACTTGCAGCGACTGCCAAATAGATTGTGAATTATCCTCATGCTGCAACAACACCAAGATATCCTCTTTAATCGCCTGTTGAAGAATACTCATCATCTTCTTTTCTGCCTTAAAATCTTCTTGTTCAACTTGTGTCAAACTGCCAATTGACTTCTCAAGACCTAAACCATCTTTAGGAAGAACATATTTTGATTCGATCTTCATCCAGCACTCAAAGTGGTTTGCTTAAACCCATGTCTTAAACCTTCCAGACCAACCCGAATACTCATCGATATTCATCAGTTTAGGTGGTTTCTGCATCGTCCCTAACTCATTCTCCATATTGACGTTTTATACTATACTGGCTGGGTTTTGTGCTGCTGTCATCCCACCGCTGGCAAAGAAGTTATAAAAATCTTGATTGTCCATTTTAAGAAATCAGTTTACCGAAAAATTTCTAAGGTTTTGAAAACAGTACTTTCAAACGAAATTAGCTTTTTCACACGAGATTAGACTTTCAAACGAGATTAAGAACAAAGTGGACTTTCAAACGGAATTATACTCACACGGAATCAGATCTTCACACGAGATTAAGGTTTTTCAAACGGAATTAGCACTTTGGTGCGAAATTACCCAAACGAGATCACCTTTTAAATGAAATTAGCTGTCTTTCAAACGAGATAGTAATTCCGTGCGGAATTACCTCAGATTTTCAAACGAAATTAGGTTTTTAGATCATTTTTGTCACTTTTACTTTGAATTTAGATCTGATTCTCTCAAGGGTTTGTTAAAACAGTGTTTTACACACAATATCAGAAAATCGGTCCATTTTGTCCGTTAAAATGTCCAAAAGTCCAAGAAAGTGTAGAAAAAGGCACTGATTCAGGTGTATTAACTCATAACTGGCTCTGATACCAATTGTAGGATCGTTTTGACGATCAAATGAGTCAATCAGAGGCAATACACAACGGTTTGAGTGGCGGAAACAAACAAACAGCTTTGAATCAGTAAGAATTGAGTAGAAAACAGAGAATTCACATTAAAACAGTCTTCTCATTCAAATATCAACGAGATTACACAGTGGAATTTTGGCAGCACTTCGTGACAGTGTTCCTAATTCCGTGCCAAATGAGAAGATCACACACATATATATATCCTGCTTAATTCCGCATGAAATCATACGTGTCAGTTCATGCGGAATTACATTTAGTAATTCTGTGCGGAATTAGCTAAGCACACTTCATGCGAAATTACATAAGCATCTTAAACTTTACAAATTTGACACTTTAGACCCTATACATTATGACCTAGACATAAGACGTAGGCTTTAGACATCGTGCACCAACAATGTCTTATCAAAACCTTTTTCTCGTGATCCACTACGTCCTTTCTAATTGCTTTGCCAAGGCTTCATGATCCGCTACGATAAAGTCTTATCACAGTTGGTGTAATTCAATATCTTGACTCCTTCGATTGCCTGAAAATTTTCCCTTGTTTCGGCTTCTTTAGTTGAACGATTCTGACTATGATAGATGATACCACTTTGACTTCCATCAGTTCTTCGATTCTAAATCTTCGAACACTAGAAAAAGGTAGGAAAGGTGCTATCGAACGATCCAACATTCGATTAGGCCTTGATATTACTTGTTGAATTACCAAACGATTATCACGCACAAATTGAACAAACTCCTTCGACTTTCTTTCTTTTTCATAAAAAAACTGAGAATTACGATGCCTTGTATAGGCTAACAAACTTGACCAACAAGAAAAACAATTTGAAACTAATTCAAAACTAATCTATACATATCTAAACAAACTAAATAAATTAAAATAATAAATAAATCAAACTTTACTACACTACCCTTACACTACAAGAAATACCGAAAATTGCGGTGACCACTTTAGTAGCGACGTCTTTAAGTCGTCTCTAAAGGTTCTATCTGTGTCCCATCCATTTAATCAATCCCCTGGTCATTATATCATAAGGTAATATAAGGGTCGATGTTTTAGTAAAGCATGTCGCTCCTAAAAGGTTATTAAAACCTTTGGTGGGCGACATACTCACCCATTCCCTCCCAAATTACACCATGCTCCCCCAAACCCTCAATTGATGCCGCACTAGTTTGTTGAACCACCTCCTCAGCGCCGCTGCACCACCTTCTTAGTAGCATCGGACCACCAGGTATTTTTCCTCTTCTTCTTTAGTCTTGAATCTATATATTTAAACCATGTTTCAGAACATTAGGCTTGGGTGTGAGTAGGTCAAAACTTCTATGGATTAACAAATCTATAAAAAATAAACATTCGATTCAAGTTTGTAAATGTGCCATAAAAGTAATAAGGTAGTAAACCAAGTTTTTAAGCTTGAAATGTTCATGGAATGATAGTCTAAGTGGGTCTCGGTTTGGGGGCTTGGCGTGGGTGGAGGATTAGGCAAAGAAAAATATAAAAGAGAAACAATTTGGGTTCTAGAGTTGTAGGTATGGAGCTTCAACGGGATGATTCTGGTTAATTTATTATTTTCTTTAGGGAGAGAGAGAGAGTGTGTAATGTAGAGAGATAAATTTGATGGAAACTAAGAGTGTTTTCCAAATTACACCACAAAAGATAATGATCATACAGCTGTTTGATTATTGAATAAATTTTAGAGTAAATTACAATTTAACCCCATGGTTTGTCTCATTTTCCATAATAACACCTTATCTTTTAGATTTTGCCTTATGCCACCCCGAGCCCAATATATCATCACACTCTATCTCCAGTCATAAGTCAAACGTTTGTTTGACCATCCAGCTTAGGGGTAAAATCATCAACCCATACCTACTCTCTCCCTTAATAAAAAAACCCCACCTTCATTAACTAATTTTAACTTCCTCTGTTCTAGATCTTTCTCAGATCTCTAGAGAAGCTTGACAACTTCATCTCCCTCAACATCAATGGCGTTTAGAGCTGCCAGAGACTCCAATTTTGGCAACATATTCGGCGGCTGCATCTCCAGCAACAACATCGGAATCCAGCGCCTTCTCGCTGCGACGACTTCTCCTGGATCTTCGTCTCCGTGTTGTCCATCTTCTCTGTCTCTTGCAGGTTCTGTTACGTCGAGGTTGTTGTTGCATGTTCCACATCATGATTAGGTGTTGGTGTGATTAGGTTTGAAGATTGGCGCACTGGTGTTTGATTTACACACGCTTTGTATCCCTATGCGGGGGCGAAAACACCTACTGGAAACAGTTCTTTCTTTGAGTTGCATTGGGGTTTCTTGAAAGAAAGTCTACTATGAATTCTACTATGAAAATGAATGATAGGTTGTTGTTTAAAAATGGTATTTTGTCTGATGAGTCTGCTGTGAAAATGGAGGATAGATCTTTGTTTACTATGTTGTCTATGGTGAAGGGTATTGGGTAATGGAGTGTGCGCATGTTTATGATCGTTTGGTTGCATCAACTGGATGTGTAGTTGGTTAGTTATTTGGGGGTTAGGAACGGGCTACAGGTTTTGTATTCGTTGGATGATTTGTGGAGGCCGTCGACGTCGCAAGTGGAGCAGTTGTGTGTGAAGTGGCCATACATGCTTTCTTTAGCATATCCTAGCCATCTTAAGCTAAAAATTAATGAATTAGTGGTACTGTTGATTCAAATGCATTCTAGTCTGTAGGTTTTTTTTGTCTAATACTATTTTGATCGCATACATTCCCTTCAATTGATTGATTCTTGGCTTTTTCTTTAAATATAGTATTGTAATATAGTCATATAGATTTAACTTTTGGCATGTGTTGTTAGTAATCTGAACAAGAAAAGAATCTGAAATAGAAACAAATAAAGCAAAAGAGATAGTAACAGTGAACCAGACTTATGCTTGACACAATTCCCTTAAACAGATTCGCGGTCTATTTCCAGGGTACGTCGGTTCGAAGCAGCAATAGCGCACTGCCGGACTTGAGCACTTGCCTGAAATCAAACAGGAAATGTTGCAGAGATTGAGAGAGAAGGAGATGTTGTTGGTGTGTCTAAACTAATTAGCTTTGATCTAGTTTTACAGTGACAGAACCATAACCGAATTTTGGCCATTATTGCAGCAAATTAAAACCAAATAATGGTCTTTAGTACATCAGTTTTAAAACTGATAATAATAATCGTTCATTTAAAACTGATAACTAAATAATGATCATCAATACTGAATAATCATTTCAGTTTTAAAACTCATTAAAAAAATAACAGTTATGAGTCTCGAGTGCAAAAACTGCCTCACACGGGCTCGGGTTTTCGAAGCTGCGTTCGTGTCCCAGGACATACAGGCATGCACGAGTTCAATCAAATTCCAGTTCCAAAACTCAATTTTTCCACCCCCCCCACCCCCCCGTGCGCACGTGCGGGTAGGACTTGTGGTAAAACATGTTATAAAGCTACAATTGTTTGGTAAATGTTTTACCTTATAAACAACAATTCCCTTTGTTCCCACACCAATGTGGGACAAGGTGTTTTACCATTTTAAGACTTTTATTCACACACACCTAAAAGTTCCAACAATCCCCCACGTGAATGGAGGGCGATCTCAGAAACAACATTATTCCAATTAGATTTCAGTAGTTGAGGTTTGCATACGGTGGGTAGGTGTTACCCTTTGAACCTTCACTCATTAAATGCACTTAGCCCACTGGCTCTGAGTAGACATCGATGTCTTTGAACTCGTCTGCCGTTTGTGTGGACAACAATACACTTCACACAAAACACTCCCTGACAAAGTCAAGTCCTTATAGTTATGTTCATTATGGTCATGAACATGAGCCTGGTTCTGCGAAAGCCATTAAGTATTGTGCCCCAACAATACCTTTCGAAGTGACCACACTTCTCTCTCACATAGGTGATTCACTATCTATGGTTACCTTAGTCGAATCGTTAAAAGTCATAGGCTTAGCCTCAAACTTATCACTTTTAGGAATGGACTAGGAAGTTTACTAAGCTTTGTAATAAACTACCTTTTTAAGTACGTAGGGTTATCCCCCACAGTGACCTCACTTATTCATACAATTAGGTTTTCTTATTGAACTCAGTTCTTGGGATCTCCAGTCTATTGAGTTAGGTTTCCTTCATATGAACTTAATTTTTCAAGGGCTTCAGTCCCATTCCCATGGACGATTTCTGAACTAACTCTCTACTTAGGCCTTTTGTTAGCGGATCTGCAATATTATCCTTTGACCTCACGTAGTCAACAGTGATAATTCCTGTAGAGATTAGTTGTCGTATCGTATTATGTCTACGTCTGATATGTCTGTTCCTACCATTATACATTGTGTTACGAGCTCTGCCAATTGCCGATTGGCTTTCAAAATGTATACAAATGGCCAATGCCGGCTTAGCCCATCTTGGTATATCCTCAACAAATTGACGTAGCCATTGTGCCTCTTCACCTGCTTTATCTAAATTAATGAACTATGATACAATCATGGATCTAGAAATAACCGTTTGTTTCAATGAGTTCCACGATATCGCTGCACCTCCAAGTCTGAATGCATACCCACTTGTTGCTCTGGAATCATTCGTGTCAGATATAGAATTTGCATCATAGTGTCCTTCTATAACTGTTGGATATCTCTTATAATGCAACCCGTATTCATGAGTGTATCTTAAGTAACGAAGCAACCGAATCATACAGTTCCAATGAATTGAATTTCGGTTTCTCGTGTATCTACTTAGCTTGCTCACAGCATATGCTAAGTCTGGTCTAGTACAACTCATAAGATACATCAAGCTGCCAATAATTCTTGAGTATTCCAACTGGTTAACAGGTTCACCTCTATTTTTGGCTAGATGTTGACTTGTGTCAATGGGAGTTCTAGCTACATTAGAGTTATTTGTATTAAACTTCTCAATAATTTTGTCCACATAGTGGGATTGACTTAAAACAAGTCCACTTTGGGTTCGTGTGATTTTAACTCCAAGAATCACATCCGCAAAACCCATGTCTTTCATGTCAAATCTTGCTTTTAGAATGTTTTTCGTAGACTTTATAATTTTTTCATCACTTTCAGTAATGAGCATATCATCTACATATAGACACAAAATGACATATCCATTTGACGTGTCCTTCACATATACACACTTGTCATATTCATTAATTTTAATCCAGCATCAAGCATGACATGATCAAACTTTTGGTGCCATTGTTTTGGAGCTTGTTTCAATCCATACAAGGATTTTACAAGCTTATACACTTTCTTTTCTTGCCCAATGGCTGTGAAGCCTTCAGGTTGTTCCATGTAAATTTCTTCCTCTAGATTTCCATTCAAGAAAGCTGTTTTCACATCCATTTGGTGAACTTCCAAATTTCGAATGGCGGCAATGGCAAGCACCAACCTGTTGGAGGTTATTCGCGTAACTGGTGAATATGTATCAAAGTAATCTATACCTTCTCATTGTTTATATCCTTTGATCACCAATCTTGCCTTGTACTTATCGATGGTTCCATTTGGTTTCATCTTCTTCTTGAAGATCCATCGATATCCTAGTGATTTACATCCTTGAGGAAGATCCACTAGTTCCCAAGTATGATTGTGTAAGATATAGTCTATCTCATTTTTTTATGGCCTCCCTCCACTGAGGTCCTTCTGAGGAATTCACCGCTTGTTGGTACGTTTGAGGTTCCTCTTCTACCATATAGGTAAGAAAGTAAGGGCCAAAGGAATTTTTAGTCCTTTGCCGTTTACTCTTTCTGATTTCAACTTCCTTAGTCTTAGATTGTTCTCGAGGTTCATTATTTGTAACCTCATCCTCTAGAACAATTTCCTCAACCGGTCTAGTAAAACTCGGTTCACCTTTACCTAAGCATGGGAACACATGTTCAAACCATGATTCATCCTTAGATTCTATTATGGTGTCGTTGCATATTCCAGGGTTCTTAGAATCATGCACAAGGAAAGATATGGACCAAAAGGACGAGTGTATCCTATAAATACACAATCCACTGTTTTGGGTCCTATTAGTAGGCGCTTTAGTGGTGTGACCACCACCTTGGTTAGATAACCCCACACTTTCAATTATTTATATGGTGGTTTCTTTCCCGTCCATAATCCGTATGGCGTTACATCTTTCTTCTTATTGGGTATCATGTTTAACACCTAATTTGCTAATAAGATTGCTTCCCCACACATGTTTTGGCTTATCCTAGAACTTATCATCATGGCATTCATCATTTCTTTCAAAGTGCGATTTTTGCGTTCCGTTATGCCATTTGATTGAGGTGGGTAAGGAGTTGTGAGTTCATGTATGATTCCATTTTTTGCACACACATCAATAAAAGGTGAAACATATTCACCACCTCGGTCGCTCCTTACGCTTTGAACAAGATAAATTTATCAATAGCCTCGTCCTTACTCTTAAGTAAGTACACATAGCAATACCTTGTACTATCATCAATGAACGTGATGAAGTACTTTTTCCCACCACGAGTAGGAATTGCTTTTAGATCACACATATCTGTGTGGATCATCTCGAGGGATTCGGTGATTCGTTCAACCTTTTTGAATGACGATCTCGTTTGTTTTGCTACTACGCAAGTTTCACATTTGTTATTTGAGTCGATATCGAATGTTGGTATCTAATTAAGTTTAATTAAACGATGAATGGAATTAAAATTAACATGACCTAGTCTACCATGCCAAAGATTAGAACACTCAAGCAAGTAAGCAGAACTAGTAGAGTTTTCTTTCATTCCATTCACAACGATTATATTTAATTTAAACATACCATTGAGGGCATAACCCTTACCAACATACACACCATTTTTGGTCAACACGACCTTGTCCGACTCAATCACCATTTTGAAACCAATCTTGTTCAATTGCCACCCCGACAAAAGGTTCTTACGAATTTCTAGAACATACAACACATTGGACAAAGTGAGTTCCTTCCCAAAAGTCATTTTCAAAACCACATTCCCCTCGCCTTTAATTTCGGTCGTGGCAGAATTTCCCATAAAAACCTTTTCTCCGTTAGTCACCTCCTTGATGGTGCTAAACCGATTTTTGTCAAAGTACACATGATGGGTAGCCCCCGTATCAACCCACCAATCCTTGTGATTTTGCCCAACCAAGTTAACCTCAGTGTCCAAAATCCAGAGGTCCGTGATCATAACAATGTGGTTATCAACCTCACGAACCATGTTCACTTGTCTAGCATTTTCCTCCTTTGGAAGCTTGCATTCGTCGGCCTTATGGCCTTGCTTTTGACAATTGTAGCAAGTTCCTTGGAACTTCTTCTTCCCAACTCCCCCTTTAGGACTAAGGTTGGAGCATTTCCCATGAACCTTCTTTCCACCCTTTCCACCGTTCTTGTTTCCCTTCGAAGATTGGCCATGTTTAACAACATTGGCCTTTACTGTTTCAGGACTATCAATCCTTTTCAGAGCAACTTTGTTATCTTCTTCAATGCGAAGGCGAACAACAAGATCTTCAATGGTCATTTCCTTTCTCTTATGCTTGAGATAGTTCTTGAAATCAACCCAGCTTGGTGGTAGCTTTTCAATCATAGCAGCAACTTGGAATGTCTCGCTGAGCACCATTCCTTCTGCATGAATATCGTGAAGAATGACTTGCAATTCTTGGACTTGGCTAATGACAGTTTTAGAGTCTTTCATTTTAAAGTCCAAGAACTTATCCACCACGAACTTCTTGGTGCCCGCATTTTCTGTTTAGTATTTGCGATCCAAAGACTCCCATAATTCTTTGGCAGTCTTGGCTTTGCAATACACATTGTAGAGCATACCATACCATTCAAGATATAATTTCGGCACAAGAAATCCGAATGAATACACGCATGAACAGCACTCACTGATTGAGCATCAATATCCCCTTCATCAACATAGGGAACAGTTTCACTAAAGAACCTTGCTAGGTTCAGCGTGGTCAGATAAAAGAACATCTTTTGCTGCCACTATTTGAAATTCACACCGGTGATTTTCTCTGGTTTCTCAGCATGCGTTGTGACTACAATAGGCAGTGGTGCAACCAAACTGGTTGTGACAGCAACAGTAGAAGTCATGATTGTAGAAACAGTAGTGTTCATGGGCTGGGATTCCATTCTGAAATGAAATACAGTGCAGGAACAATTAGTAAATTAATTTGTTTATGTTTGTAAGTAATCTGAACACAAAAAGAATCTGAAACAGAAACAAATAAAGCAAAAGAAATAGTAGCAGTGAACCAGGCTTACGTTTAACATAATTCCCTTAAACAGATTCGCGCTATGTTCCCAAGGTACGCCGGTTCGAAGCAGCAACAGCGCACTGCCGGACTTGAGCACTTGCCTGAACAGGAGATGTTGCAGAGATTGAGAGAGAAGGAGATGTTGTTGGTGTGTCTAAACTGATTAGCTTGATCTGGTTTTAGAGTGACAAAACCATAACCGAATTCTGGCCATTATTACAGCGAATTAAAACCAAATAATAGTCATTAGTACATCAGTTTTAAAACTGATAATAATAACCGTTTAAAACTAAAAACTAAATAATAATCATCAGTCTCGAGTGCAAAAACTGCCTCACGCGAGCTCTCAGAGCTGCATTCGTGTCTGCGGAACGTGCGAGCACGCACGAGTTCAACCAAATTCCAATTCCGAAACTCAATTTTTGCAACGCCTGCGCGCGCGCGGGTAGGACTTGTGGTTAAACATGTCATAAAGATACAATTGTTTGGTAAATGTTTTACCTTATAAACAACCATTTCCTTTGTTCCCACACCAATGTGGGACAAGGTGTGTTACCATTTTGAGACTTTCATTCACACACACCCAAAACTTCCAACATGTGTGTGCATGGTAATGGTGATGGATGATGATGATGACTGTAATATAATGAAACCATAAGGTCGCAAATTGCAATAGAAAAAGGTAGTTTAGTCATTTAGTCGCTTTTTGGATGATCAAACAAACTGTCCCACAGATGAATGGGACATAGTGTAATGATTTAATGGGCCTGGGCTGGCATAACACAAATCCAGAAGATAAGGTGTCATTATGCAATGTGGGACAAACCACAGAGGAGCAAATCGTAATTTACTTTAAATTTTATAAAGTATCCGGAAGATAAGGTGTCATTATGTAAAATGGGACACTCTAAATTTTATAAAGTATATAAGATAACTTGTGCCATTCACATTTAAGACTACTTGATGGTAATAGTGGAGCTTGACCAAATATTTTGAGGGTGGAAAGTCATGGGACCCAATTTATATATTTTATTAATATTTAGGCAAAATAATTGGTGGCGATCCTTTATAATTTTATGATTTTTGGACGAAAAATCAGAAATTTTACACTTCTAACCGAATAGAAACATTCGAGGGGCGGGTGCACCCCCGGTTTCCACTAAGCTACTCCCCTGTCGATGGTTATTAAGTCAATTATATAGATAAAGGACAAAACTTGAAATTTAGTAATTATTGCTAATTAAAAAAATGGTGATATGGGTTTGAATGGTGGTGGTGATGACATCATAAATTTGAGAAGGAGAAGAAAGTTAGCGGTGAGGGTTTCAAGGAGTTGAATGGAATGGCGATGGTGATTGAGTGGGTTTGCATATAGGTAACAGAGAAGGAGAAAAAGAGTTAGGCTGTCGGAGTCTTACCCGCCGGTGAAGATAGCCATGGAGTTGTTGGTGATAAAGGGGTGGGTGGTGGTGGTTTGGCAGGCGGGGGTTGCAGGTGGTAAAGGGGTGGGTGGTGGTGGAGTTGTTGAGGGTTATTTGTTTAATCAAGTCATTTACATAATTCGTAAGATGAATTGACAGAATTAACCACATGTGCCTTGCACATGATCATATTTAATAGAAAAAATTAACCAGGTTAGGGCTAAAGAACATAACATGCAAAATTCAAAAACATTAAGTACAAAACTCATCAATTTTAAAGACAAAGGACACCGCCTGAAATGTGGTATATAGATAAAGGACAAAATTTGCAATTCACTCATATATTAATTAACACCAAATTGACCTTATAGAGAGTCAACCATTAGAAGGAAAAGAACGTCTTTTTGGAATGTCAAAAATCGTGGTTAGTATGTAAACTTTTGGTACTATATATGTTAATGTATTTTTTATATATACTTTGCTAAATCAAAGTTTAATATGTATAATATTTGTTTCACTAATATCTATATTTTTTTACATTATAATATCTTTTACAAGAATGAAAATTGAAGTCATTAGACCTAGTATTTTTGTTTGGAGTTAAGTTATTATATGATGTTATATGTCTGTGTGGATGTAGTATGTATGTGTATATACGTGTGTGTCCTCGTGTTTGTACATAGGTATGCATGGGTGTATTTGTATGTGGGTCGATCAAGATGAGTTGGATGAATTTTGATAGTCTAAAAGTTGGATATGTTTGGGTCATTTTTGCCATTTGGTAAATCCAGTAGATTGGCGAATGATTTAGGTGTTAAATGTTTTAGCTTTTAGTTTAAATGGGTCAAAATGACTTGGACACACTCAATCGACCTAAAACATTAAACTTTAAGTTCGAACAGGGGCGCAAGATAGAAGGGACCGGGGGTGTCCGACCCCCGAACTTTTCGCTCAATAGTGTCCGGTATGTAGTTTTCTTATAGAGTTTTTTAGGTATATACGTTTTCGACCCCCCGGTTTTTTGGTATATACGTTTTCGACCTCACGGTCGGAAATCTCAAGCTTCGTCACTGAGTTCGAACAGGTTAAAATGGGATGGATAAACTTTAATAGATTGGTAAATTCTTTAGAAAAGTTTAAAAGTGTTTAAATGGGTTAGCTAATAGTGTAAATCTTATTTTGTAGGATTATTTTGAGGATTTATTTGAAGACTCCAGAGATTTATGGAAAGCCTTTATGGAGCTATTGATAAGAAGAAGGCATAAAAAAGAGGCAACAGAAATGACATGGACGAGCGTGAAGATTATGGTATTTGTTTAGAATTTGAGGGTTTCAAAACTTTAACTTAAGCAAACAAAATACTTTTGTTGTAGTTTTATGTTTAAAAGTTGATGTTTTATGTTTGAAGCATTGTTGGCTAGTTGAAAACTAAAAAATGGCAGGTGGTTGTATTCGTAGATCTGGAAATAGGCAAAACAATTCTTGTTTGGACTTTTAGGGGCGACTTGTGCTGACGTGTCATACATGGCTTCTAGCGACAACAATTTTCATCGCTAAAACTACACTAGTTGTCGCTAACATTAACAATTTAATATTATAAACACAATTTATCTAACAATAACCAATAATGTTTATTAGATATCTTGAAAAATATTGAAAGTACTTAATTTTGGTATGGTTCATACAAACAAACAATGTAATTGGTTATTCAATAATTAACTCAACTTTTATTTAAAACCATGTTCATTCTTCTTTCACTATGGAGTTTATCTCTTCTGAAAGTTAAAGCTTTTAATACAATAAGCAAATATAACGGCAAAAAAAACCATCAATCCCACGTGAACACCAGCTATGGCTCCAAGGAAGTCATGTTTGAATCCAAAATATCGACGCAAGTAACCTTTCACTGTCTCTCCATCAGTAAGCAAATCATCATAATCCCCGAACTGTGAAACAATAACACCATACAATGTCCATGCCATTGGATTTGCCCAATAGTACCATCTCCACCATATTGGAATTTTCTTTAAACACATAAATGAATAAATTGTTCTAATAAATACCATTACTTTGATAAAATGTTTATGTATTAGTAACTTAGAAACTTACAGGTCTTGGTATTATGAATCCAGAGAAAAGATTCCAGAGTCCATAAAACGCAGCAGCAATGATCGCAGCAATGTCAGCATTAGGAGTAATCGCAACGGTCATCATACCGTAGAATGTCATAAAGAGCAAACAAGTGAACATGAAAAACAAAAACCAAAAGAATTTTGCAGCTGTCCACTGAAATCCTATCATGGAATACACTACAAGACCATATACTGAACTTTGGATAAATACATATGGTATTTCCACCAACACCTGTGAAACAAAACAAGAAATAATTTTAAAGTTCATAAAATAGATCAAACAAATGAAAGTTCTCAATGGAACCAGTCCCTCTATCTTTCATGATAGAGGATAGGTCTGTCCCCATCCGACTCTCCCCATACCCTACCTATAGCTTACTATCAGTTGGATTTTACTGTGACGTGTGATGAGGGTAGTTGTAGACTTGATAACAACTATCGCGTACCGATGGAACATGAGATATTTGAAACCTTATAAACCTGAATGTGTAGCCTTCTAATAACACACACTTTGATTTTATAAGTTTTTAAGGATTATTGTGTTACCATATGGCTTCCTGTGTTACAAATTTTTAGATCCCTTGTGGTGCAAGGATATAGAGACTCATGCATATTCTCTTGCATTGCTTTTCGATGTAGATGAAATGTGTACGTCAAAGAGTAGGTTACAATCTATCTAACATCAATTGGAGAATGAGAAGTTATAAGCCTTAATATTATGTTGTAATATTATTCGACCATGAATTTAGGTAGAATTCTGTTATTAGACAAACCAAATACATTGCGTTGGGATGTTATAGTCAGGTAGCCTGCAGAAAAAATTTTTATAGGCCATCAACATGGATGAATACCTTTGTCGGGTTGGTACAAACATCCAACCTTATTCTATTGTTTTGCAGTCTGATTTCCATGGTATGTCAACTTAAATGAAATTATATGCAAAATCAAACACAGCAATATGTAGTAAGAAGTTTTCAGTATGCATTATCTTGAAATATTAGATGACCCAGCCAAAATTATCAACATCCTATACACCACTTTGAAATATATTGTACGACCTCTATTGTGTGGCGTTTAAATTTGTGGTCGGTATAGAAAATAGAGGAGTCACACTTATTACCTGAGCATAGGCATATGACAATGCAGAATACATTCCAGCAGCTCGCTCTCTATAAAACACAGTTCGTTCGATATCGACAACAGGCTGCACCGCAGATGCGTTTTGGACTCCTAAGAAGATGACTGATGTATAAAGAGCCCCCATCGAATTACTCAAATCCTGCGTGGTTTTCCTGAAATGTATAGTTTGTTTAATTAAGAGTTCCAAGTCGAAATATAAAATAAAACAATTGTAATCCATAACATCTTTGTTTGTGTATGACCTTTTACTACCAAGATCCCAGAAAACAGATCCAAAAAATAGTCCAATGAAAGTGCTGAAGGCGAAACGAACGGCAGTATATGGAGAGTTTCTCCAATATGATATCCGTTGTTTCCATAGACAAGCTAGACATTGAGTGAAGAACGTCCTCGAGTATTGAGTTGAGAAATTGAGATCGCTTGAACCAGGACGTGGTTGACTTAGGTCAGCGATTAGCGCTTTGTTTCTCCTGTGATTTAGTTTCACCAACAAGTTAGCAAGAAATAAACTAGTAGTGAGGATATAAGAGAATGCATTTGAGCCTACTCACGTATAAAGTTCTGAATTCTTGTAAAGTTCAGTAAAATCGACCCCCAAAGCTAATTCTTGGGAAGAAGTGGTGACTTCTAACATCCAAGTTGCAGGGTTATATCCATCTGTAATCTTACTCACCCCTTGGATACCCTATTCACAAAAATAGCCAGGTTTAACTTATTATGCAGCATAGATAGATCCTACATTGTTTGATTGTTGGATCATGATGATATAATAGGAATAAATTTTATTTAAAAAAGGAACTACTAATGAATGTTGTCCCTGGGGAAATGTGTCTCTTGAAGTTCAATATAACGCCAATTCAATTACGGAATTATAATACTAAACCAAATCTCAGAATTCCGATTGTAGAGCTATCTTGGCTTGTGATCAAATATATTATGCCTATTCCTTTTAAGCATAGACATACAATAATTGCCAATTTTAGTTATTGAGCAAATGACTTTGCCGGTATCACCCTATTGTGAGATCCAAATTAAAATACGTGCGCTCTTTTTTCAAATTCCCTAAAAATTATAGAAAAATCCTCGGGGTTTTTATTCATTTGTTACATCGTAATACTATACAATCATGAACTTCCTTCATTCCTGCTCAATCTTATAGAATTTCACTCTTTAGGGATTAGTTTAATTTTCAAATTTGTTGGCCAAATATACATAAAAATATTCTGTAACTGTGAATATTTTTGTAAAATATTCTAGGTTAATCTACTCATATGTGATTGTGTTACCTCAAAGTACTTGATCAACTCGGTAGATTGGTGACCAACAGGTCCAACATATATCTCTTGTCCTCCTCTTTTCATCAAGAACAACTGCTTAACATGATTTAAATTAATTATGAGTTAATAACCCATGTAACAATCTATGAATACATCAATTTTAGGAAAAATTAATCATAATGTACCTCATCAAAAGCTTCAAATATGTCAATGCTAGGTTGATGAATGGTGCACACAACTGTCCTTCCTGTGTCAACCGTGTTCCTAATGGTCCTCATTACAATTGCAGCAGCTCTAGCATCTAGACCCGAGGTTGGTTCATCCATAAATATTATAGATGGGTTAGCCACAAGTTCAACTGCTATTGTTAACCTTTTTCGTTGTTCAGTGGATAGCCCGTTGATACCAGGCAACCCGACCAATGCATTCCTCACTGGGTTCAGTTCCACAAGCTCCATCACCTCCTCAACAAACATCTGCAAACGTTGAGCTTTAATGTTCATCTTATTTTTAATTTTTCTTTTTCAGAATTCATTTAACATTTACTTTTGATTTTCTCCTATAACATGTTATATTTAACTTTTTTTTTTAAATCTAAATACACAGATTTGTGAAATAGTATCTAGATGGTACCCCCCCCCCCCCCCAATGTAAACACTGACCTTTCTCGCGTTTTCATCGACATCTGCTGGCAATCGTAGCCAAGCTGAGTAGATCAGTGATTCGTAAACAGTAACATGAGGGGAATGGATGTCAGTTTGTTCACAATATCCAGAAATCCGAGCAAATGTTTCCTGTTTCTTTGGATACCCAGAAATACGAATGTCACCCTCTATAATCCCACCAGTTTTTCTGCCCGCGAGTACATCCATCAAAGTAGTTTTACCGGCACCACTAACCCCCATAAGTGCTGTAAGAACACCAGGTCGAAAAGATCCACTCAAATTCTTAAGAAGCACCAATCTCTCGTCAGTAACACCTTGATCTTTCATTTCCTAAAAAAGTGTCTTTAACTTGAGATGGATTCAATGTTTATTGTTGTATTACATGATCAAAATACAAAAGACATGCGATTCACACCCTACTTTTTTATCAAGGCTTTGGAGAATGTGTAAAACATGTTCATATTTATAAGCACAAAAAGGCAAATTTTTACAGTTATATATCTTGAATATCTTTTTTCCATCTTGTATGCATGCAAAAATCTAACATTCATTTACAGTTTCAACTGTAAAAACCAATTACTAGCAACCTCCTTGCGCTTAGAAAATTATGAGTAACATATTGATCTCTACCGACTTGTTTTAAGTATTGGTAAGTTGTTTTTCTGACCATGCTTCACTTAATAAAATATACACAAATTCATAAGGTGTATAAAAAAGGGGTGTGCAAATTGCTTATTTTGTTGTAGTGTCACTAGCAAGTAAGAAGTTACCTGAGGCATATCAACCGAGTACTTGATATCATCAAATGTAATGGAATGTGGTTCAAACGGAAGTATCATTCCTCTCTTCTTGTTAACATTTTCTGCATTCGCCGTGGATGATAATTCTCCACTGTCTTCTTGTCCTGTGGTATTTGATTGTACTTTCTCGAATGCTATATAGATCATATCAAATGTCACAAAAGATCTACAACAATATTCTGACAGCAAATAGTTAAAAAGGTTCAAAAACTCACTACTGAGAAATCTCAAAGCTACAACATATAACACATTGTAGATTAAAGTGTAACCAAGCAGGGCCCCAACAGCAATCCAGTACCAGTAAGAGTCTGCAAACATTCCTCGAGAAGTAACTAGAAATTTCCCTAGTGTTGTATCCAAGAAAGGCTATGACAAGGAACAAACCATGTCAAGAAATAAGTATTGTAAAAAAACAATGTAATTTATGCATTAAATAGTTACCTTTTTAAACTTATGTCCTAGATATTCATTTACGACTATTCCATTCATCGCATACATCATTGGCGATGACCAGTATCCCCAAATCCACCATTTTTTTACATCCTCTTTAGAAAGAAAAACACTTTCATTAGTAGACTCAGACTACAAAACTAAAATTCAATGATACAATCATGTCTGGCCAGGTTATTACTTCTATTTAAGACGAATCCACCCAACGAAAATAGTAGGAGAAGTGAAAATGAACCAAACGTGTTTGCAACAATCATGTTGCGACCCGAAGAACCAATGAATCGGAACAGTGCTGAAGCCATCTGGTTACTTATTGCGAGTAGTAAAAAATGTTTAAGGAATCTGTAAAAGAAAAGAAGTAATTAACGTTAAAACTATTTACAATAAAACTACTATAAGTAAAAGTCATGAAGCAGCTAGCAGGTCGAAAAAAAAATTAAGGATAGTCAATTTGTAAATTTTGCTCCTTTTTGTTAGATTTTGCTAATTAGTACCTCCAGACATTAGGATCAAATCCAATAACATAGTAAGTGAGAATTGTCCAAATTCCGGCTTCAAGAAATGACACAGGAATCTTGACCAACCACGTTGGAAGAGCATACACCCACGTGGGATAGAAGAAGTAATCCCGTTGCTTGTAGAACACAGGTAGTTTTGCGATTGTCATTGGAATCTCAGCCATCCCATTGAACATGACCATGGTGACACCAAAGAACAACGCACCAACATATTGCCCTCCCTCTTCAATACCTTCTCTATGCATCTTAGTTCGGAAGAAAACAGTCATAGTGACAATTGCCATGAAAGTTAACTGAAATCGAAAACGTTGATTATAACTTTGATATACATCTCATCAAATTAATTATAATAAAAATATATTAATTCTAGTGCTATATTACTTGGACCAGTTTGAAGATGTAAACAAATGAGTTTCTTTTCATTAGCAATACTTCCCTATCAAAGCAAGCTTTCAAAAGCTCATTTGTGCTTAAACCGTACTTTTCTGTTGTAAGAGCGGCAGGGTGGCTTTTGCTTTTATCATACGGGGTTGCAAGATCATTTATTAGTCTCCTTCCAACATGAAATGATTCATATGCTTTAGCAAATTCCTTAGAAGTAACAAATCTGTAAGGTTCCTCTCTTGTTATCCAGTATTGTTCCTGATCTTTCTTTGATGTCACCTGCAACACAATTCCAACATTACATATGGTATGGACACGTATGTGGAAGAGAGGGGGCTCATGTAAAACGTTTTGGTCCACGGCTTGCCCATGGAAAGGTCATCTACATGACACACAACTAGGCCCTATTGGAAAATAATGCCCTTTGATAGAATAAGCAAACACAATAAACAACGAAGATTAAGAAGAACACACGGTTCAGCGACACTTTTATGAATCAGAAACAAAACTACACACACACATAAACCAATTACATAATCCCTATTTATATAGACCAAGTTTTAAAGCTATTAGGGCTCAAACCTATTAATAAACTTAATCAAATAAACATATATTTAAGGAAAATTACCAAAATAGTCAGTGTTGACCCTGACTTTTTCAAAATAGACACATTTCTTTTACGTTTCGAAAATAGACTCCGGCTAACGTTGCTGGCTAAACAAAAAGTACTAGCTAAGACTTAGGTGTCACTTTCTGATTGGTCTAAACACTTTAAGAAGTTATAAAAAGTGTGTCTATTTTGGGAAATCTTGGTAAACATTGTCTATTTTCTCGTGATTTTCCCCTATATTTATTATCGTAAACCTTATTAAAGAATTAAATTAAACAAATCAAACATGATCCCAACTCTAAACTGACTCAAACTCTTATTTTGCCCCATGCAAACCTGTGAACAATCGAGATTAGCCTACCAGGCTAAATCAGCAGGCCCGAATTGCGTTATTTGGATCTCTGATTTCTATCTTCTCCAAGTTTACAAAATGTTTACATTTTCTGTTTGTTTTGTTTCTAGTGTAATATTTGGATGCAATCAGGAATTTCAAAAAGTAAAAAAAGGGGGAAAAAAAGAGCATCACATACATATAACCCTTGCTTTGTATGTTTAAAGATAAATAAAATCACATGACGCAGAAAATACTTACTTCTTGCAAGAAATCAGCAACGTTTTTCCTCTCTGGGCATTTAAAACCCATGGATTCAAAAAATTCGAGCACGTTTTCGCGTGGACCCTGATACACAATCTTGCCATCACTCAGGAGTATAATATCATCAAATAAATTATACGTCTCTGGCGCAGGCTGAAGAAGAGATATGAGAGCAGTTCCTTCAAGAATATGAACATATTGTTTTAGGGAATTCACTATTTGAAAAGTCGTAGAACTATCCAAACCAGTAGATATCTCGTCCATAAGAAGAACCTTCGATGGTCCAACAATCATTTCGCCTGTTAAAATTCACCAAACTTGTCAAAAAATGACAAAACAACAAGTCTTCACACCAGTTCTTATACAAGTCTTTACGCTTGTTTCTTTAGTTATAAAAAGTTACCTGTTGTGACACGCTTTTTTTGCCCCCCAGATATACCTCTTATCATTCGATCACCTACCAAGGTGTCAGCGCACACTTCTAACCCCAATATCTGCTCAACAACAATGTTTTTAAACTTCTAGCTTGTAGGTATTCAGTTTTGTTTCTATATAGTTGCTTTCATCACATAAAACAAAATATATATAGCATACCTTGAGTGTATAATCTGTGACAACACTAGCTTCTTGACCTTTTGATGCCGCAGCCTAGATGATAAAGAAACAATCAGAACAACATTTTTAACTGTAAAACCACAGAATAAATTTGAAGGCCCTTAATTAAATTGTGTATATTTTAGCCCATTATAAACGTGTTTTCCTTTCTATCTCTACAACAAATCAGCTCATTCTACTCATTTTTTGGCATATTTTGACGATTTCCTCTACCCGAATGAACCATGATGATAAATCTATTGTCAATTAAGTTTTTACGTATTCTAATTTCAAAAACAATGCACGCTTATAGCTGTTATTAGCATGGAGAAAAGTATCAATAATACACACATAGTACACTTCTAGACATAAGCATGAACAATCTAATGGTTGGTTGTAGTGTAACTCCTGACCTTCATGTAGATATCAAGATCAGGATCGGGTTTGATGTTCGCATTTTTCTCCCTTCGTGACAACTCGACCAACATCTCTGTAAAATTAGACATCCCAATATTTATTGCGCTGTTGAAACGAACTTTAGATCAAAAAATATTGACTCTTGGAGAGGCAAATGTGATAAACTAACCGTAACGTGATCCAACTCCTTGGAACCGGCCAGAGAAAGCCAGTGTTTCTCTAACGGTCATTTCTCCAATATGAACATCATTTTGACTTATATAAGCTGAAGTTCTCATGGGTACAAACTCATGGAACTCATGCCCATTGTATGTCACCTTTCCTGAGACCTACGTTAATGAATTGTTTATTTTTTTTTTAAACTTGTTAGTTCAAGACAAAACATAACTTGTTAATGAATTGTTTATTTGTTTATTTATTTTTATTTTTTTTGAACTTGTTAGCTCAAGACAAAATATAACTTGAAAGATATTTGTTTCCTAGGGAAAGAATCACTAGGACAATTCATTCATATTTATACACACACTTGTGTGTAGGATTGTAAGAATGGCTGATGAATGCCTCTTCGCATAGTAGATATGGAAATTCAGGCTTAAAAACACTACTAAGAACCCTCTTAAACCATAATAGCATGAATAATTGCATATTACTGATCACTAATTAGAAATTTATTAGAATTTAAAAGTTTGTAATGTAAACAAATATTTAAGTTTCTTATACATTAATATATGTGCATTTTTTGTAATTGTTTCCTAACGCTTAAAAAACATGAAATACTTTGGTAAATTTTGTACAATCCATAAGATTTCTCAAATATTAGTGATACCTGAAGATCCTTAGCAAGATTCCCAGCCAATGCCAATAATAACGTTGTCTTCCCAGAACTTGGGGGGCCCAAGAGCAAAGTCATCCTGTATCATAATTACACGCCAATATAGCACAAGAGAAATTAGTTCCATAAAAACATTAAAAGCATTTAGAAATAGTTCAAGGCCGACAGTTAATTTTGAGTTCTCCAGTCTCACCTGGCTGGTTTGATGATACCGCTAACATCATCGAGGATGGTTATATGTTTTTTTCTGTTCGGAAGCAAATGGAACAAATTCAAGAAACCCTATTCGAAGGATGAAAAACCGTCAAATTTTTTGAAACAAGTTATTAAATGATTCATACTAAAAGACAAGATTTAAATTCTCGTTACTTATATATTCAGATCATATGTTCAATATTGTCAGTTTTACCTCAACAATATCTAGGTAGAAATTGAAGAAGCTAGGTAAGGCTCTACTTCCTGTATTAATATCTGCCTCCACACTTAAGTGCTCAAACCTAACTTCAATTGTTGGCAAATCAATCCCAACCCTGTAAAAAATTGCAATCAACCCATGGAACATAAAGCCAATTGATTCTTAATTTTTTTGGAACATATACACATACTCATTATAATAATTAACATATTAAAAAAGTATATTAATGAAAGGAAAAAGTTTGGCACCTATCAATTCTATTTCTAAGCCTCTTCAAGAACTTCTCATTGTCCTCATCCGCAGCATTCACAAGGCGATCAAGTAACCGTTTCCGTTCTTCCATTCCAAGATTATCCACATCGACTTCATTAGAAGGTCCAGTTGATCCAAGCAAAAGGCCTTTCTTCAAACGATCAAAAGTCGGTAGCTTTTCAATAGCGGCCCATTTAAGAGCTTCTTCGTCGTTTTCTTCACGAGCAGATTTTGAAAAGGCATCCATACCAGAATTCCTCCATACAGAAGTACTCGCAGCTCTTAAACTACTTCTTACTTGTCCACTAATGCTTGCTCGCAAGCTGCTACTTGCTTTGTATATATCACTTCCATCCATTCTAACCCACACTTACAAGACAGGTTAATCTATAACCTTTATATAAACAAAACTGATGTGAGTATGGAAAAGGTATGTTAAAATTGAAGGCGGACTTCAAGTTTTGTCCAAGAAAACATACTATTTGCATAAATCAGATAATAACAAACATGGTCTCATCTGATTGCTCAAAACCATGCAAAAGTGCACTTATTTGTATGGTGAATATGTGGATGTTAAAAGAATTATGAAGCTTTGCAGGGGTTTTATAGCAAGATTAAGGGGAGAGGTATGTAATTTCTTGGCGGATTTTAACCATAAATTAAAATAAAATAATAATAAATAAAATCTTAATAGGATACCCGTGGGGTCAGAACTAGCTAGGTGAGGGTTAATAAAGTGGACTATTCAATTCTTGGTGAATCCGGACCGTTGATTTCATAAATTCTAAGTCGCAGTTAAATCAAGTTTATGTCAATTTCTTTATTTTAACAATTAGATATGTAAAAAGGGTGGATTAATTAGTACATATGGAATTAACATATGTAGCGTACAAATACAAATAAGGCTAAAGGGTGTCGGGAAGAGTAGTCCTTGAAAATGCTCCGTCACGTATGTATCCATGTTAGCGGGTGTAGGGATAAGCCAGTTTATATATACACAAATATGTATGTATGTCTATGTGCTTGTGTGTGATAAAAAGAGAGAGCCCCATCGCAGGCAGCATTGGGAGGACGATGGCGACGATGACGGGCCCAAGGGGGCAGTTTTGCTGGTCCAAGTCGGGCCTCGACGATTAGGGGACAAGCCCCACACCATACAGTCTAGCTAGACAAATTATTAGGCTATAAGGTCTGGAGAAGCCTCATCCTTTGAGGATGGTCCTCCATATAAGTTGTCACGTCATCAGGGGGTCATCTTCACACCTTAAGGAATGGACTAGGGTGTGGACGATGAGTCTCCTCTTATTTATTTAATTATTTTTGTTAAATAATATGCGACTAGTAAAATTTCTCCGCGCATTGCAGCGCAAATTCAATTAGTATCGGTTCAGTTTAATATAGTATTAGTATAATAATAGAACTCGGTATAACAATGAAAAGCGATAAAAAACAAATATCAATACTGAATCGATATTATTAGGACAATATAAGTTGGAGTCGTTTTAGCAAAACTTATATAGAAAACAAAAAAATTAATATTAGTACCAATGTTTTAGTCGTTCAGACACTATTAGTTTGATTCGTCAATCAAATAATTGTATATATGTTTGTGTAATAATTGTAATAATAATAATAATAATAATAATAATAATAATAATAATAATAATAATAATAATAATAATAATAAAACATAACTAACTTATACAATTCAAATAGAAAAATATTAAATATTTTGGAACTAAAAGAAATTTTATATAAATTAACTAATTTTATAATTGTAATAATAATAATAATAATAATAATAATAATAATAATAATAATAATAATAATAATAATAAAACATAACTAACAAATTTCTTTCTTTTTTCGTCTATCGGGTTGTGAATAATTAACGATTGAAGAGTAGGTTAGGTATATTCAATCACCAAGATAATAACCGCACTTGTATTCCAGCCCCAAAAACCATAAAACTTGTGTCTAGATTGGTTCCTTGTATGACATTGTTGATGACTTTTGATTGGTAGATGACGTCAAGATCGTTATTCGAACCAGGAACACTAAAGAAAGCATGCGAAATCCACAGATCCCGTGACACAACGGCCTTTAGCATTATTGATGGATGTCCATGATCGCCCCGCGTAAATTGCCCTCACATCGAGTAAGGTCGTTATTCAAACTAGGAACACCAAAGAAAGCATGCCAAATCCACAGATCTTGTGATGCAAACAGCCTCTAATATTATTGTTGGATGTCCATAATCGTCTTGCGTAAATTGACCCCGCCATGCATTAGAGCAATTCTGCCACGACCGGTGGATGCAATCAATGCTTCCGAGCATTCCTGGAAAACCATGATATTGTTCGTGGAATTAATACAATTTTTTGACATCATTGGCATTAGGTTTTCGCAAATATTTCTTGTTGTACAACTTAACCACATGTTGGTGCACTTGTGTCTGTACTTTGTCTGTATTCGGTCACGATGTAAACGATGTCCTTGTCAGTCCTGTAAGTTGACCAAGTCAACCGTCCTCCTGGTTTGACTTGGCCAATCTGTTAGAAATATGGTTGTCTATGTCGAAGGATAAGGCATCGAAGGATAGTGTAAATCCTTCGATGCCCACGAAAGATATGCTTCGATGGAAACTAATAGACCTCGAAGGATACACCATCCTTCGAGGTGCTTGTGAATCCTTCGATGGCTTTGACATCGATAGATGATCCTTCGACCATCTATCGAATCCTTCGGACAGACAACCAATGCTGGGTATATATATACCCATGCAGTGTGTGTTTAAAGATAGACTTGAGAGACTTGTGAAACAGATGCACACCGAGAGATAGAGAGACTTGAGAGCATTCTGTCCGAAACACACACACACACTTTGAGAGTTTGCAAAACACATTTGTGAACATTGTGCTTGTAACCGGAACCTTTCATTCGCATTAATACAGTAGTGTTAATCGGTGAATCTTTGTGTGTTTGTGTTTGTGCTTGTTTCATCCCGGTTTGCTTGCTAGCTTGGTTTCCGCACTCGCTAGTGGGTTAGTATAACAAGGTTTAGGTTCGTCATCCTCCGAGAGGGACTTACAAGTGGTATCAGAGCTAAGGCTCTTTACCTTGTTTAAAACCGGGTTTGTTCAAGTTCTTGGTGTGTTTGGACACTTGGTTTAGCACTCGTTTTTGGTGGTTTTCTTGCATTTTTAAACATAAAAACGCGTTCTAAACCTTTCGGGAGTGTTCAAGGTTGGGTTGGGTAACTTAAAACTTGTTTTTAAGGAACTTTGTGATTTCCGGCCATATTTCCGGTCAAAATTCCGGTGACTGAGTTTCTGGATAAGGGTTTCCTTTTTGGGCATATTTTATTTCAAAATCAAAGTTGGTAGGAAAAGTACTGTCTGACCATACCTTTTGCCGAAAGTTGACCTTCACCAACCCATCACCTTTTCACCAACCTTTCACATCAGTGTCAGTGTGTCAGTGAGCATTCGAAAGATATCCTTTGACCTCGAAAGACCATCTTTCGATCAAAGACAGCTCGATAGATAAGCATCTTTCGAGTAGTCTTTCGAAGTCTAAGCATTATCTTTCGTTTCTGGAATCTATTCGAAAGATAGTTGTTCGAAAGATAAGGATTTATTTCGAAAGATAAGGATTTATCTCGAAAGATAAGGATCTTTCAAGTGTGAATCTTTCGAAATTTTGAATCTTTCGAAACCATTGCTCGAAAGTCAACAGTGATCTTTCGAACACTGTTGATCCTTCGAACAAGTGTTGATCTTTCGTTTGTAATCTGTTTATAGTTAACAAGTTTCTGTTTTTCAGATCTTTCGAACCAGGATCCTTCGGCTGTGTGTGATCTTTCGGGTGGCTATCATCTTTCGAGACATTGATATAGAATTTATTTTTCTTGTCAATCATGAATCCGAATTGGTAGAATCCGGCTCCAGACAGTGGAAAATATACAAGCTCAGGTTCCACTCCTTCATGGTGGGGTACCCCGGCTCCCGATAGTGGAAAGTACACATGCACAAGTCTATCACCTTCATGGGCCGAGTCTCCGGTATCTACATCTTCACAAGCAAATGCCATATCTTCAAGTCAATGGGCATTAGTATCGAATCAAACTCCGAGCATCCAAAGTATTCTACTGAGCGAAAGCGAAACCGGAAGTTTGAATCGTCCTCCAAAGTTGATGCATTTAAATGAATATCCGGGCTGGGTTGATAGATTCCGTACATACGTTCTTGGTCAAAACACCGAATTGTGGATACGTTTCACCACAGACTTCGATCAAGCTATAGAAGTTGCTGCTTCAGATACTGCTACGTTTGCAGATCTTCCTGAAGATCAACAGAAAACGTATGACCTGGAAAAGAAAGCATACGCCATTCTCACTCAGGCGTTGAGCAAGGATATTTACCATCAGTTTGTCAGTTTCAAGACAACTAAGAAGTTGTGGGACGGGTTGAAAACCAGAGGAGTAGGGAATGAAGCAACACGTCAATTGCGTCATGATCTGCTCAAGAAAGAGTTTGACTGTTTCACGTGCATGGATAAGGAGTCTTTGGGAGACATGACAAGCCGGTTTTATCATTTGCTTACTGAGTTGAATAATTTTGGTGTAACAACAACTCAAGCAGAAGTGGTGAAGAAGTTTGCTGATGCTTTGCCTCCTCAATGGAGCAGTTTCTTGGAAATCCTAAAGTATAACGGAGTGTTGAGAACTACAAATATCAACGACTTCGTGCAGCTTTTGGAAAACAAGGATCAGGAGGAAACATTAAAGGCGAAGAGAGTTCCACTGCCTCAAAATCCAGAAATGTATTATGGAACTTCAAGTACTTCGTCTGCAAGAACTGGTCCACATGCTCCACTGCAAACGGCGTTTGTCACAAGCACGGATATGTATGGCAATCCAGTGCAAGTTCCTGTTAAGCCACCTCCCACCACAGACATGTATGGAAATCCAATACAACCACCTCCTCCTCCTCCTGCTCAACAACAACGTGCATGTTATGGAGGAACACCATCTGCTGGTCAACAATCAAAGCCAAGTACAGTACAGCTCGACACTTCCAGCTTCTCTAAAGTCAGTGTAGAAGTAGCTAAGGAACACATGGAGCTGCTTAACACTATAGTGAGCGCGTACTGTGGGTTAATTGAAGGTCAGATTGGCAACATTAATCTGACACAAGAAGATTATCGGCAGATTGATAAAGAAGAGATGGACTTGATGGATATCAAGTGGGCCTTTGCGAGTGCTGTGAGAAGGGCAAAGGATTGGATGGAGAGTACTGGCAGAACTAGCTTGGAAAGTAAGCGAGACACCAAGTATGGGTTCGATAAACAGGCTGTAAAGTGCTTCAACTGTGGTGAACGGGGTCACTTTAAAAGGGAATGTACAAAGCCAGCACAGCACGGGAACCAAAACCCCTTCAGAAATCAAGGCAACCAGCAGAACAGAAACAATGAGCGTACATTGGTGCCTGTCAACAACCAAACCAACCGGGCACTTGCGGTTCAGGTGGATGAAGGTTGTGACTGGTCAATCCAGTTGGGTGGTGATGCTCCCGATGGAACAGCATGTTTTGCTCAAGTTGTGAAGGATGTAGTTCACACCAGTGGTGGAGAATCTTCCGCCAATGGTGGTGAATCTTCTGAGGATGAAGACTCTTCGGGTTATAGCAGGAGTTCAGATGAAGAATCCTCAAACTCGGGTGATGATCATGTGGGTGAGACATCCAATGCAGCAATCGATGCAGAGATTGATGAACTTTTGGAGGAAGCTGCAGCAGAAACTCAAAGAAGATCTATTCTGGTGGATCAAGCTGCTTTTACTTCGTCTTCTCTCCATTCAGCCTTTATGGCTAATGTCGACGGTTCATCAAGTCAGGTATGTGTCGATGAACCCACTGCTATTACTTGTGATGAATGTGATAGATTGCATGCTAGGTGTGCTGATTTAGAGAAAAGTATGTCTGAGTTGCAAGACAAACATGATGCTTTACAAGCTAGTTTGTTTGACTTGCAAGACAAACATACTACATTGAATGAGAATTTGAGTGACTTGCAAAGTAAGCATGAAGCTTTGCAAGAAAAGTATGATGTGACTTTTATCCACAATCAGAAATTGACTGTGGACCTTTCCAAATGCACTGAAGCCAATATGTTTTATGAAAACCATGAAAAGGAGTTTAAATCGGTAATTGAAAAATTAAAGAAAGATAAAACCGAGTTAACTAAAATGGTTTCCAGAAAACAAACTGACATTAACTTGTATATCTCTCGTCTTGAGACAATGCAAAAAGAAATGGCTTGTGTAAAAACGGAAAGTGAGGCAATCCAACTCAAGTTAGATAGTTATTTGAGTTCTAGCTATGTGTTGGATCACATCATTGAGGTGCAAAAGGAGAAAAGGGATGTCACGTGCATAGGCTATAAGAACTGTCCACCACCAGTGAGACATAATTATGATGCCATGCCAGATGAGGAGGACAGGGTGTTCTTTGAACCATCTGTGCCTCTAGATGTGAAAGAGTTTGCAGCAGGACTCGGATACCAGAAAGAAGTATCCTCAGATTTAGATGTGTCAGCAGATACATTTGTAACTGCTGAACAGAATCAGGATCCTCCAGTTGTGATTGAGGATGCTGATTCTTCTGATGATGAATCTGATGATGCTGTCCCAGCAAAGTCTGATGCGGTAGCCAAAAATGAGGACATACCTCTCGAGAATCATATTCTATGTGATCCTCCTGCAAAACCCGCTAAGACTGTTGCAATTGAGTCCTCGTCTGCAACAGAGTCGGAGAGTGTGAACTTGCTGTACACTCTTGTTGGTGATGATAAGATTTATTCAGACAAAGATTTTCCTATTAAGAATGTTAATCAATCCTTAATCAGTAAAGTCTTTGAGAATTCGACTAGTAAGTTTTTGGGAAAGATTTATTCAGACAAAGATTTTCCTATTAAGAATGTGCAAAGTGGCATTCAAACAAGAAACATGTTGCGAAACAAAAACAATGCAGGCTTGTATGCGGCTATTCGAGAATCCGGGCAACAAAATGATTGGTCTTTCGCGTGTTATGTCTCACAGGAAGAGCCAAGAACTTGGAAAGAAGCCTTGAAAGATAACGCTTGGGTTGAAGCAATGCAGGAAGAACTGCAACAGTTCCAGAAGCTGGGTGTCTGGAAACTCGTATTAAGAATGTTAATCAATCCTTAATCAGTAAAGTCTTTGAGAATTCGACTAGTAAGTTTTTGGGAAAGACAGGACCACGTGTTACAGTTACACAGTGTCCTCCTTTTCCAAAGGACGAAATTCGAAAACAATGTGGCAACAAGAAATTACCAACAGTGCAGAAACAGCAAAATCACACCAAGCCAAAAGGAAAATCACCGGCTCAAACTCAAAAGAAGCCAAATCAGAAGAAAAACAAGAGTATAAACTTTGTGAAATCTACGGGAACGGACAAAATTGAAACGTTTGAAAATAAATCTAACTTAGATTTTGTCAAGAAAGCTACTGTTTTGAAAAGAAATGAACAAGACAGTTCAAAGCCTAGTACCTCGGGTTCACAAAGTTCAACATCATCGGCTAAACGATCACATGATACTTCGGGGTTTGTTGAACGAAGATCATGTTTTGAGTGTGGAACAATTGGACATATAATTCGAAATTGTCCATATCTTCATAAACTAAAAGGAAAAGTTGATGTTCCCCGTGACCAAACTGACCGTAAGCAATCTGTTTCTGCAAAACAAGATCCCCGCCTTGTAAAAGAAAGGGAAAAGAAACAAAAACGCCAACAGGTCAAGAAAATTGAAAAGGCAATTAAAACCGATGTGGTTAACAAATCATCTGTTTCTGTCAAACCAGAAAATTCAAAAACTCCAGACAACCATAAAGTTAAAATTTTAAAGAACAACACTGGTAAAACAAAACAGACCTGGAAACCGAAAACGGTTACTGAATCAGGGGGAACATCACAATTCACCAACCATCAAAGACAAGAAGTTATTGTCATTGATGAAAATGGAAGACCCAAGACCACAATGGCTTGGGTCCCCATCTCCAACTAATCAGTTTGAGTTCATGTGCAGGGTGTTCCAGGAGGAACTGTCAGTAGTCATTGGATTGTTGATAGTGGGGCATCCAGGCACATGACAGGCGACATGAAGCTTCTCTACGACGTCAAATCTATTAGAGGAGGTTATGTTGCTTTTGCTGGAGATAAGGGTGGTTATATAACGGGTGAAGGAATGATATCTAACGGGATTGTCAGCTTTGACAAGATCAATTTTGTGCAACAACTTGATCACAATCTTCTTAGTGTTTCTCAAATTTGTGACACGCAATTTTCAGTACACTTTGATGCTAATGGATGTTATGTGCTGAAGCCCGGCTTCAAAATTCCAAAAGAATGGATTCTCTTGTCGGCTCCAAGGATAAATGATTTGTACGTCCTTGATATGAGCCAAGCTATTACTACGTCTGCACAAGCAACTTGTTTCGTTTCCAAAGCCACAGAAAAAGACACTATCTCTTGGCACAGACGAATGGGTCACATTCACTTACGCAAAATGAATCATTTGGTTTCAAATGAATTGGTAAATGGTGTTCCCCTCAAAAATTTCCATCTTCAAGACGTCTGTGTTTCGTGCCAGAAAGGAAAGCAAACAAAGAAGAAGCACCCTACAAAGAAGATCAACACGGTGGCAGTTCCTCTTGAACGCTTGCACATGGATTTGTTCTGTCCTGTCAAGCACAAGAGTATTCGGGGTGATCAATACTGTCTCGTGATAACTGATGATTATTCAAGATTTTCTTGGGTAGCTTTCATGGTACACAAGAGTGAAACCTTTGGCATTATCAAAAACTTGATCATTCAGATTGAGAATTTGTATAAGTTGAAGGTTAGGCGGATACGTAGCGACAATGGTACTGAATTTAAAAATCATTCCATGGCGGAGTTCTGCACTTCAAAGGGTATTCTTCACGAGTTTAGTGCAGCTTATACTCCTTAACAGAATGGCGTCGCTGAACGTAAGAACCGCACATTGATCGAGACTGCTAGAACAATGTTGGTAGAGTCGCAGTTGCCCATTCCATTCTGGACTGAAGCTGTGGCCTCTGCATGTTACACATTGAACAGAGTCCTTACAGTCAAAAGGCACAATAAGACCTGCTTTGAGCTTCTTCAAAAACGGAAACCAGATTTGTCTTATCTTGAACCGTTTGGAGCTCCATGCATAATCATCGATCCTAATGGAAAGTTTGGGGCAAAAGCAATTGATGGATACTTTCTTGGGTATGCCACCCCTAACTTACGAGTTTGGAATCTAGAGACTAAAAGGGTCGAGGAATGGTCTGAGGTCAGAGTACAAAGGCACACTTTGCCAGTCAAATGTCCTGGTCAACCTTGGATGTTTGAGTACGATGACTTTTTCAATTCGATCAATGTTGAAGCCGTTGAAGAAAGTGCTGCGGCAAGGATGTTTTTCGAGAGTGACAATGCAACAGTTTCACCGGTGGTTCGTCCAATTCTTGTCAATCAAGAACCATCTTCGGTGAACAATAATACTCTCGACAATGAGGATTTTCACGATGCTGCCGAATTGAACGAATCTTCAGAGGATGATGAATTTCTAGATGCAGATCAAGAAGCCCCAACAACAGCGGTTCATGGTACTTCAGAGGGTACTCCTCCAGTGGATACCCATAGAACAGCTGAGGCTACTGCATCATCCTCTTCGTCAATTCCGGGCCTTGATTTGGTTGTTGATCTTAATCTTAACAACCTGGGTATAAATATTCCAGTTCGAGAAAATCCTGAAACAAGGATTCATAATACCCATCCTCAACAAAACATCATAGGAAATGTGCAAAGTGGCATTCAAACAAGAAACATGTTGCGAAACAAAAACAATGCAGGCTTGTATGCGGCTATTCGAGAATCCGGGCAACAAAATGATTGGTCTTTCGCGTGTTATGTCTCACAGGAAGAGCCAAGAACTTGGAAAGAAGCCTTGAAAGATAACGCTTGGGTTGAAGCAATGCAGGAAGAACTGCAACAGTTCCAGAAGCTGGGTGTCTGGAAACTCGTATTAAGAATGTTAATCAATCCTTAATCAGTAAAGTCTTTGAGAATTCGACTAGTAAGTTTTTGGGAAAGACAGGACCACGTGTTACAGTTACACAGTGTCCTCCTTTTCCAAAGGACGAAATTCGAAAACAATGTGGCAACAAGAAATTACCAACAGTGCAGAAACAGCAAAATCACACCAAGCCAAAAGGAAAATCACCGGCTCAAACTCAAAAGAAGCCAAATCAGAAGAAAAACAAGAGTATAAACTTTGTGAAATCTACGGGAACGGACAAAATTGAAACGTTTGAAAATAAATCTAACTTAGATTTTGTCAAGAAAGCTACTGTTTTGAAAAGAAATGAACAAGACAGTTCAAAGCCTAGTACCTCGGGTTCACAAAGTTCAACATCATCGGCTAAACGATCACATGATACTTCGGGGTTTGTTGAACGAAGATCATGTTTTGAGTGTGGAACAATTGGACATATAATTCGAAATTGTCCATATCTTCATAAACTAAAAGGAAAAGTTGATGTTCCCCGTGACCAAACTGACCGTAAGCAATCTGTTTCTGCAAAACAAGATCCCCGCCTTGTAAAAGAAAGGGAAAAGAAACAAAAACGCCAACAGGTCAAGAAAATTGAAAAGGCAATTAAAACCGATGTGGTTAACAAATCATCTGTTTCTGTCAAACCAGAAAATTCAAAAACTCCAGACAACCATAAAGTTAAAATTTTAAAGAACAACACTGGTAAAACAAAACAGACCTGGAAACCGAAAACGGTTACTGAATCAGGGGGAACATCACAATTCACCAACCATCAAAGACAAGAAGTTATTGTCATTGATGAAAATGGAAGACCCAAGACCACAATGGCTTGGGTCCCCATCTCCAACTAATCAGTTTGAGTTCATGTGCAGGGTGTTCCAGGAGGAACTGTCAGTAGTCATTGGATTGTTGATAGTGGGGCATCCAGGCACATGACAGGCGACATGAAGCTTCTCTACGACGTCAAATCTATTAGAGGAGGTTATGTTGCTTTTGCTGGAGATAAGGGTGGTTATATAACGGGTGAAGGAATGATATCTAACGGGATTGTCAGCTTTGACAAGATCAATTTTGTGCAACAACTTGATCACAATCTTCTTAGTGTCTCTCAAATTTGTGACAAGCAATTTTCAGTACACTTTGATGCTAATGGATGTTATGTGCTGAAGCCCGGCTTCAAAATTCCAAAAGAATGGATTCTCTTGTCGGCTCCAAGGATAAATGATTTGTACGTCCTTGATATGAGCCAAGCTATTACTACGTCTGCACAAGCAACTTGTTTCGTTTCCAAAGCCACAGAAAAAGACACTATCTCTTGGCACAGACGAATGGGTCACATTCACTTACGCAAAATGAATCATTTGGTTTCAAATGAATTGGTAAATGGTGTTCCCCTCAAAAATTTCCATCTTCAAGACGTCTGTGTTTCGTGCCAGAAAGGAAAGCAAACAAAGAAGAAGCACCCTACAAAGAAGATCAACACGGTGGCAGTTCCTCTTGAACGCTTGCACATGGATTTGTTCGGTCCTGTCAAGCACAAGAGTATTCGGGGTGATCAATACTGTCTCGTGATAACTGATGATTATTCAAGATTTTCTTGGGTAGCTTTCATGGCACACAAGAGTGAAACCTTTGGCATTATCAAAAACTTGATCATTCAGATTGAGAATTTGTATAAGTTGAAGGTTAGGCGGATACGTAGCGACAATGGTACTGAATTTAAAAATCATTCCATGGCGGAGTTCTGCACTTCAAAGGGTATTCTTCACGAGTTTAGTGCAGCTTATACTCCTCAACAGAATGGCGTCGCTGAACGTAAGAACCGCACATTGATCGAGACTGCTAGAACAATGTTGCTAGAGTCGCAGTTGCCCATTCCATTCTGGACTGAAGCTGTGGCCTCTGCATGTTACACATTGAACAGAGTCCTTACAGTCAAAAGGCACAATAAGACCTGCTTTGAGCTTCTTCAAAAACGGAAACCAGATTTGTCTTATCTTGAACCGTTTGGAGCTCCATGCACAATCATCGATCCTAATGGAAAGTTTGGGGCAAAAGCAATTGATGGATACTTTCTTGGGTATGCCACCCCTAACTTACAAGTCTGGAATCTAGAGACTAAAAGGGTCGAGGAATGGTCTGAGGTCAGAGTACAAAGGCACACTTTGCCAGTCAAATGCCCTGGTCAACCTTGGATGTTTGAGTACGATGACTTTTTCAATTCGATCAATGTTGAAGCCGTTGAAGAAAGTGCTGCGGCAAGGATGTTTTTCGAGAGTGACAATGCAGCAGTTTCACCGGTGGTTCGTCCAATTCTTGTCAATCAAGAACCATCTTCGGTGAACAATAATACTCTCGACAATGAGGATTTTCACGATGCTGCCGAATTGAACGAATCTTCAGAGGATGATGAATTTCTAGATGCAGATCAAGAAGCCCCAACAACAGCGGTTCATGGTACTTCAGAGGGTACTCCTCCAGTGGATACCCATAGAACAGCTGAGGCTACTGCATCATCCTCTTCGTCAATTCCGGGCCTTGATTTGGTTGTTGATCTTAATCTTAACAACCTGGGTATAAATATTCCAGTTCGAGAAAATCCTGAAACAAGGATTCATAATACCCATCCTCAACAAAACATCATAGGAAATGTGCAAAGTGGCATTCAAACAAGAAACATGTTGCGAAACAACAACAATGCAGGCTTGTATGCGGCTATTCGAGAATCCAGGCAACAAAATGATTGGTCTTTCGCGTGTTATGTCTCACAGGAAGAGCCAAGAACTTGGAAAGAAGCCTTGAAAGATAACGCTTGGGTTGAAGCAATGCAGGAAGAACTGCAACAGTTCCAGAAGCTGGGTGTCTGGAAACTCGTAGAGAAACCTGCTGGATACAAGAAGATTGGTACCCGTTGGGTTTTCAAATGCAAAAAGGATGACCGCGGAGTTGTTATCCGAAACAAAGCACGTTTAGTCGTTCAAGGTTTTCGTCAGATAGAAGGAATCGACTACAACGAAGTGTATGCACCTGTTGCACGTCTCGAAGTAATTCGAATCTTTCTAGCCTATGCGTCCTTCAAAGGGTTCAAGGTTTATCAGATGGACGTGAAAAGTGCATTCTTACATGGTGTGGTTGAAGAAGAGGTATACGTCGAATAGCCTCCAGGTTTTGAAGATCCTATCCATCCCGATCGGGTTTGGTTGCTCAACAAAGCTCTTTATGGTCTTCATCAAGCACCGCGAGCTTGGTATGCAACCTTATCACACTATCTGCTGGAGAACGGTTTTCGTAGAGGTCTTATCGACTGTACTCTTTTCATCAAAGAACAAGATGGAGATCTTCTTCTGGTACAGGTATACGTTGATGATATTATTTTTGGTTCTACTAATGATGTCTTGTGTAGGAATTTCGAGCGCATAATGCAGGATAAATTCGAGATGAGTGCTATGGGGGAAATGACCTTCTTTTTGGGCCTACAAGTGCGACAAACTGAGTCTGGGATATTCATCCATCAGACTAAATATGTTGGTGACATCTTGAGCCGGTTCCAGATGTCTGATGCAACGCCCATTGGTACCCCATTGCCAACTAATCACGGAATTACTCCTGACTTGAAGGGTGAAGCTGTTAGTCCTTCAAACTATCGCGCAATGATCGGATCTCTTATGTACCTCACAGCATCAAGGCCAGACATAATGTACCCAACGTGCCTGCTTGCCAGATATCAAGTTAATCCGAAGGCCTCACATCTTGCAGCTGTCAAAAGGATTTTTCGTTATTTGAAGGCTTACCCGGACACCGGTCTGTGGTACCCTAGGGATAATAACTTTGAATTGGTCGCTTTCAGTGATTCTGATTTTGGCGGATGCAAAATCGACGGCAAATCCACAACGGCTGGATGTCAGTTTTTAGGAAATCGCCTAGTCACATGGCAGTGCAAGAAGCAGACATGCGTCGCTACATCAACATGCGAAGCTGAATACATTGTTGCCTCAAGTTGTTGCTCCCAAGTTCTTTGGATCCAACAACAATTGCGGGACTACGGTTTTGAATTCCTAACTACTCCTATTTACGTTGATAATTCTGCTGCTTTAGATATCACTAGAAATCCTGTGCAGCACTCAAAGACCAAACACATCGAAATCAAATATCACTTCATACGTGATTGCTTTGAGAAAAGGCTAATCGATGTTGTTAAGGTCCACACCGATGACCAACGTGCCGACTTATTTACCAAAGCATTTGACAAATCAAGATTTGACTTTTTATTATTGGTAAACGGCATTAAGGTCAAGCAAGAGTAAAACCAACATCAGAAAATCATTTTTATAAATACCTTTGTGTTTTAAATTTGTCTTAGTTTTTTTTATTTTAGGGGGAGTAAATCCAAAAATCTGAAAATCCAAAAACATCGAAAAATTTCAAAAACACAAAAACAATAGAAAAACAAAAATGAGTTTCCTGGCGAGCAAAAGAGAAAATGATAGTACATCAGTGGTCTATCCAAACCTCTTTAAACCTTAAATGAAAAACGATAAGCAGCTCTATATAAGATGTATCGGTAGGCTCACAATCATTTTAAAGTGTGCAGGGTGATATAAATCTTAATCGACTGAAGACCAGGTGGGAACCATTCATTGGCATATGGTCTTAGTACCGAAATTTCGTTTGATAGATTGCCGAGGTTCTGAGATATTCGGTCATTATGCTGCTTATCATCTGTGTATCATGGTTGTATCTTTTACCGAAAAATAACGGGGACGCAAGTCTAGATCTTCCATGATACTATACATACGTGTACATATTACATACTGCATTCGACCTCAATAAGTGATAAACAATCACATGTCCTATCAAATAAGTGATAAAATATCACATTTATCCGGGAGTCAAGTTCGTCTCTCTGCTGTACGGAAGTACTGACCTGTTCACGAACTTGCTCCTGTGCCCTCATGCATATGAAAATCAAGTTCCTCATCAATAAGTGATTATATCACATAGGGCTTGTTTTCAAATCAAAATAAGTGAGAATCTCACATCATATACGGTCAAACAGATGATAATCAGTATACTCACCGGTAAGATGAACTCTCGTGCATACCTTGATACGGGAATGTGTCGTGATGTGGATGAACACCGGTCGGTAAGTATAAATCATACCTTAATGTATCTCCTAAACATGATTACATCTGATAAGTTGAGCTTAAGTGGACAACAATACCGATAATTGTTATAGGATGCTTATCTTAACGTTAACTAACTGAACAACAAGAGCGTTTTGGCATGACCGTACACTGATATGATTCTCTTACCCTCGAAACTCGCAAAAAGAATGTCTGTATATATTTATTTACTGCTTTCAGTCTTTACATTTGAAAATTTCAAAAATACCAAAAAAAGATTTTATTTCTATTTTATTTTCGATCGTACGATGTTGGAGCTCGAGTCTTCGTTACCTGAAACCTGAACGAAAACCGAATTGACTAAATCTTCATAAACGGTCAAAATTTGCAAGTTTTGAAAGTTGGAAACTAAAATTGATAAATTTATTAAACTTTCAAACTGTCGGACGGTGTTTGATTGTGACATGGTCATACGTGTGTCATTTGTTTATGTTAACTATATTCCAAGCAGTTGTTCTCATTACGCGTTTAGATTTCTTGCATGCGCAGATTCTAAAGGCAAGGAGAACATGGTCGATGACAAAGCTTCGGAATGAAGACACGACGTGAAGGCACTGATCGAATTGCCGCTGACCATCATCAACACCACAAGGATCTCACTTCATAAAGAACAAGTATTTCACGAGCATAACTCAAGGGGGAGCTTATGTTAAGTGGGAGTTTGTCAATACACTTCCTACATGATACGGGTAGTTTGTTGATACACTCTCTGCTTTCAAGACGTGAAGACCTTGAAGATCCTCCGGCATTGAAGACTTGAAAGGACATCAGAGTCTTGAAGACATGAAGATCAAAGATGATCAAGATCGAGACAAATCTGCAAACATCGAAGTTCGAGACAAAGCTACAGCCAAGGGGGAGTTTGTTGGTGCACTTGTGTCTGTACTTTGTCTGTATTCGGTCACGATGTAAACGATGTCCTTGTCAGTCCTGTAAGTTGACCAAGTCAACCGTCCTCCTGGTTTGACTTGGCCAATCTGTTAGAAATATGGTTGTCTATGTCGAAGGATAAGGCATCGAAGGATAGTGTAAATCCTTCGATGCCCACGAAAGATATGCTTCGATGGAAACTAATAGACCTCGAAGGATACACCATCCTTCGAGGTGCTTGTGAATCCTTCGATGGCTTTGACATCGATAGATGATCCTTCGACCATCTATCGAATCCTTCGGACAGACAACCAATGCTGGGTATATATACCCATGCAGTGTGTGTTCAAAGATAGACTTGAGAGACTTGTGAAACAGATGCACACCGAGAGATAGAGAGACTTGAGAGCATTCTGTCCGAAACACACACACACACTTTGAGAGTTTGCAAAACACATTTGTGAACATTGTGCTTGTAACCAGAACCTTTCATTCGCATTAATACAGTAGTGTTAATCGGTGAATCTTTGTGTGTTTGTGTTTGTGCTTGTTTCATCCCGGTTTGCTTGCTAGCTTGGATTCCGCACTCGCTAGTGGGTTAGTATAACAAGGTTTAGGTTCGTCATCCTCCAAGAGGGACCTACACCACACACTTGCAAAAGTTGTACAAGCATTCTCGTGCAGTTCTTTCGAATATCTTTAAATACTCGTCCCACGCATCGTTGCCATCCCATATGCCATTTGGCGAATTGCCGTTGTGCATTTCTGTAAGGTGGTGAAACCCCTTTTGCCTCTAGCATCGAACCGTAATGTAAAAAAGGGGGTCAGTTCTCAATACGTCATTGGCTATCTGTAAGAACAATGGGCTACTCATTCGGAATTGACGCCTAAACATTGCGGCCGTGTACAACGGTTCGTCGGCAAAGTGATCGGCCACCAATCTATCGTGGGCTCCTACATGTACATAATAACAACGCAAAAAAAACAACGACAAAAAAAATAATAAAGACATAAGAATATAATAATGACATAAAATTAAATACAAATATAAACTGACCTTCTCGGTCTCTGTTGATGGTTGCTTGCCTAGTCTGTGGTTGTGACGTGATTTCTTCCCCTTCTTCCTTCTCAGTGATCATCTGCGACACCTGCATTATGCCGTTTACAAAAAACTGATCTCCTTCCCACGAAGATGACAAACACCACGAAGATCAAGAGATTGTGTACTTTTTAGAGAGGTTGAAATTGTATAAAATTTTGAGAGGTTTAAAGAAAATAAGTTAAGAATGTATGAAAGTAGGAGAGAGTTTGACTGCGATTGGGTTAGAAATAGGTGATTGTGTTATTTATATCGAAAATAATAATATTATTTTTTTTTGTATTGTAGCCATTAGCGAACGGCTAACTTTTTGAAAGTTTGGAGCGTCAGGCTCGGCAAGGGGAAGATGGAGACAACGAGACGGACCAGTGGGGGCGGTGTGGATGGTCCTCCACAGGGCTTGACGTCCCATCAATGTCCCTCACACCCGATAACCTTATTACTTGACAGTTTTTAACAATATTATATTTACGCTACAATAAATGAAATATGGTAGTAATAATAGTAATTACTAGCAAGTTAGCATAGTTATGTTAGTTACTTAGTTATTTGGATGCTTAGCATGTTAATTCTATTTGTATTTTATCATAACTTTAGAAATGTAAGCTCGCAGACTGTAACGGGAGTTTATAATATTCAAACTCCGCATATTAGAATTTCAGAAGATCAGGCTTGTGCTCGGTTCAAGTCTAGTGTTTTGAAATAGAGACTCATAACCTGTTATGTAATCTCAAGTTGGGACAAATCTATGGAAAACTTGAACGAGCTCTATTTCCACTCCAACCTTAACAAACTGATTTCCGGAAACTTAAAGTGATGTGGTGGATCAAGGATTCAGTGTAAAAAAAATAATAGAAAAAATAATAGAAAAAACACATTAGCTGATGATGGACTAGTTATTACATAATTTAGGCAAATTAGATGGTGTGGAAGAATCAACTAAACACAATCTAGCTAGTAATGTAAAAAAAAAAAAAAAAAAGAAACCAAAAAAACTTTTATGTACCAGTTACATAGTTTCTAATTAAGGTTTTTTTTCATTTATAAGATAAAATGGGAAGAGCCACACGTGTTAACTTTTATTGAGAGAACTTAGTATTTCCAGTAAACTGTCATTTTGGTCCTTGGGATTTGGACAGTTTTGTCACTTTAGTCCAAATCTCAAATCTTTTGCATCTGGCTTCCTGTGGTTTCAGTATTTTTCCATTTTGATCCAAAACTGAAATCCGGTCAAATTCCTCAAATTAAATCCTAATGTTTTGTTCTTTTCCTCAGGGGTAATTTGGTCATTACAAGTATTATTTTAACAAATTATTAATTAAAATAATTAAATTAATTAATTCCATTAGCTTATAAAAGAAGCACAGACCCAACCATCATCTTCTCCAAACCCAACTAAGAACATCAATTCAGAAACCATAACTCACAGATTTGGGCAACCTAAACATCTGAAACAACAAAAATTGAATGTTGCAATGCCACTTAGAGTTTGTAACTGTGTTACGTATGAGATCGTGAATCAGACAACGGCGCCAGTTTTTGCCTCTTTGTCCCCATAGAAAAACACACACACAGATCAACACATGATTGTTAACTTGTAAATGCGTCAGAAGAAACCCATCATTCAATTCGGTGAACAACAACAACATTATTCCAATTCAAAAAACCCCAATTTCAAAACCCAAATCAAATTCTCATCTAATTACAACGAACTTCAACACCCACAAACCAATATGCAAAAAGCTCTGTTTTTTAACCATCAAAATCAACCTAACCTCATGAAAAAACCACCACAATAGAAGAACCCTCAAGTCTTTAATCTGTTGTTCACCTTCTGAAGCTCTTTTAGCCACAAAGGCAATTGCTTTAAAGCTCTTGAAGCTTAAAACCCCTTCAAGAGTTGTTATCCTCCTCTGTTTTCCTTCGATCTACTTTTTTTGGATATTTGTTGCCATTAGTCTTCTATATGTTCTTAATCTTGCTTCAATTTGATGAAATCTCCGTCAAATAGAAACCCTAGATTCAGATTTCTGCAACCTGAGAGTCCGAAACAACATAAATGGAATGATGTGATGATATATAGGGTTTGTAATTGTGTTAGGTGTAAGATCGTGAAGCAGAAGACCGTCGGTGGAGAAGGAGATGGTGGCTGTGGTGAGAAGGACGTGGTGGAGGCGGTGGTGTTGAGGAGGGGAACGGTGGCTGTGGTGGAAGGAGGTGGTGGTGGCGGTGGCGGTGGTGAGAAGGTAGTGGTGGCGGTGGTGAGAAGGAGGAGGAGGTGGCGGTGGTGGAGTTCATGGTGGCGGTGGTGTTAGAGAGAGGCGAGAGTGGTGGCGGTGGTGAGAAGGGGTCTTTGCTTATAAAGGATTAATTATTCTATTTAATAAATTGTTATAATAAAACTCATAATGACCATTTTGCCCCTGAGGAAAAAGAAAAAAAAAACAGGATTTAATTTATGAAATATGAGCTGATTTCATTTTTGGACCAAAATGGAAAAAAAATGAAATCACAGGGACCCAGATGTAAAAAGTTTCAAATTTGAACTAAAGTGACCAAAACTCAGAGACAAAAATGACAGTTTACTCTAGTATTTAATATGAAAAGTAAACATGAGGAGAAATATCTTTTTTACCCTTTTTGTATCTTTACTAACTATCAATTAATTATAAAACTGTTAACGAATTAGTTTTAACCATTAGACTAATCGATCCGATTAGTGTGCCACATTATTTCCTATGCTTGTTAAGGAAATACAATTTGTATCGGATCCACCTTCTATATATGTATGCGTGTAGGGTTCGCAAAAAATCTGACTTGAATGGGACTTGATGGGCAACTTCCATGCAGATTAAGAGTTTCAAAGAATATTTATATACAGATTTTAGAGAAAAAAATATGTTCAAAATAAACAGTATCGCATCTGACTTAAATCTCTAGCTAAAAATATATAACTGAGGTTGTAGATTGGGCATGAGAGATAAGGAATGAAAATATTAAAAAGATAGGTATTACAAAAATGTTTCTTTGAGCTTGATGGTTTTTTTTTTAATGGCAACGCTTACATACTCACAAATTACACCAAATAAATCACAATCTATTCATTTCTAAGGATTGAACTCAAAACCTTCCACTAAAAATAAGAGTATCTACCAAATGAGTTATTAATTCTAGTTGTTAATAAGTCGCTAAGTATTACTCATTCTTTTAAATGAACATTAAACATGGTGAAGAAAGTATTAGTCATTCTTATTCTTTTAAATGAACATTAAACATGTTGAAGACTTTAAGTGTCTCAAGAATAAATATATGGGTTAGGCTCGGGTTTACTTATTTCAACCCGGAATCGTTTCACCTACTCTGTATTGTATAGCATATTAATCCTTTACTATTTTCACATAAGAGTTTTATCATGAGACAAACTTTTTACTATAGGTTTCATATTTCACTATTTCAGTCAACTTTGATACCTTTTTGAATCATAGATGTTTCACAATCATATTAAAATACTCAGCGTATTACTCTAATACTATATAAAGTATTTCCTTGAGACAAAATCGTAATTTCCCCAAATTATAAGACGCCACAAACATTTTCCGTAGTTGAAGACGGAAAGGCAATTCCATCCCTACCCTCCTTTATTCTACATCCCCTCACCGCACCAAAAATTGAATACGGCGATCAAATCGTTCCGCATCCCAGCCTCAAGCTGTCAGAGATGCACTTGAAACTAATGAATGAGAGTTCAAATCGATTAATTGGTACTTGTATTGCACTCGCTTTGGGTTAGATTCTAGAAAAGGTGAAGAACCGTCGTTCTAGGGTTCCGACCACTTGATGGTCTCCGGCGATGGTGGCACTCGACAGCAAAAAATTTAAGGAACTCTGATGTCGTGAGTGTCATGTAAAAACCTAAATAACCTAGGTAGCTAGGGTAAGTTAGGTATCGAATCCAGGGGAGTATGGTAGAAAGTGTTTGTTAATTAAGCACTAAAAATCTAATTGCAAAAATGTAAAATCGACTGTTGAGTGTTTTGAAATAAATTAAGACTAACTAAAACGAGTTTATATCAATGAGAGAAACAATGGTTCCTCTGAATTTTAGATTCAAAATGGATTTCAATTATGTGTTTAATTGTAACAATCGCAGAGACATAATTGTATAACTCAATTAATAGATTGTGATGATTCAAAGACTACTTACTTCGATTGCAAAACAATGGAAGGTTATCACATGAACATCAATTGAAATCACCAACCCCAATCCATATCAAATATATCCCAATTACTAGAATTCTCAAGAATTGAATGAATTAGATCTAAGGTTTGGAATAAAAATTAGTGGTTTACAACCAGTCAATTGAATTAAAGGGTAAAACGCATCGAATGCTTAGATTACCAAGTGCACAAACGATAAAAACACAAAATCTATCCACTTACAAGAATCCTCCACCTGGAGGAAACCACAAAAGAATTAGTTGCTCATGTTGGTGATTCGATCTTCAGAAGTTTGATTCATGGTTGATTTCATCTTCAATCTCTTTGATTCGGTGAAAAACTATGATGGAAGAGGTGAAAACTCGTCCCAAACGTGCTCCTTGGTCAACTATTTTCGTCCCCAAAGCTTGATGATTGATTAGGGTTTTCAAAAACCCTTTTATACCTTTGAAAAGTCAACATACGCGGATCTCCCCAGACTCCGCCATAACTTACGGCCCTCCTGCCGTAGGCTATGGCAGGCACATTCTGTCTCCTTTGATGCTTGGCCGTAAGCTACGGCTAACCTGCTGTAGCTTATGGTGGGTTCTTCCATGTCCTCGTCTCTTCACTATTCAACTTTCATCAAATGACTTTTAGGCCCCCAAACTTCATTCTTCCACATTCTTCATGCTTCCAAGCTAACTTCTAAGCCGAAACAAGTCCCGAACAATGCCTTTTGCTTTACTTATTATCTTCGGGTGTTCCACTTCATCTCCAAGCACTTTAGTTCCCTCGATTTAAGTGATTAATCTGCAAAACCACAATTTCTCGTAGTTATTACATTCAAACAATATAATCTCCTAAAACACAATAAAAAACATAAGATAAAAACATTTATGCTCGGGTTTTACCCTCTCCATCACATTCCTACACTTATCCTGGCTTATCCTCAAGCAATCATCACAACATTAATCACAGTATTAACAAATCACTTCCAAATCCCTTACCGATTTAACAATTTAAGATCCCAAGTCATACCCGTCCCATAGACTGACACAGTCAAGATTAACAATCTGACAAGTAGATGGTGCACATTTGAAACAATTCAAGACTTGTCTAACCAAACCAAACATGCTTATGGGTCTAAACACATGCCAACACACCCCTCACAATAAACCCTCATCTCGGTTGTATCTAGACTAGCGTATAATTTGCTAGTATATATATCACTCTAAACCGAATATGAAACTCTATACTCATAAGCTTGTATGACAATCACACCTCCAATATAACACATAACATCGCACATATCAAAAGGACTTACGGGTTTTAGGCTCGGGTAAAGGTAAGGAATTTTTTGTTTTTTTACGTGGCTAACAGAGAAGAATAGACCAAACCATGACAATCTTTATTCACACTTAACTAACTAATGCTTTGGGTTATTTTCGACCCAAATATATAATACGGACATAATTCTTTTTCTTTTCTTTTCTTCTTTTCTTTCTTTTTTTATAACAAATATCTAAACACACAAATTGTCATTCACGGTTGGTAATTGAACATATCACATTGGGTGTAACAAATGAAGGGTATATGGTTCAAGATGGGCTACAAAGGTTGGTTGGATAAACAAGTAAAGGTGTAACAGAGAAAGAATCCTAATGCCTTTATCATCTATGTGCATATGCCAAATCCACAGTCTCAGCATGTATCAAATCACACAAGTTCTAAAACAGCGTAACAGACGGCTTACTCTCAACAAATGAACATTTATTTCAATTCATACTAACAGTTCTAGTAGGCTCAAACATCTCACAAATAAAAGGGTAAGGGTTACCGTCGTGTAGCATGTGTATTTCCTAAAGCATGTTACCCCTAGTTAGGCATCTATTTTCAAATCTCCTCTAAAAACATCTGTTAGAAACACTCTCATGAAACTTAAAGGAACAGCCATGACAAAGGATCTATGTTAGTTTAATATCAACAAGAAACCCTTTAGCGATTGAAAATTTTGGTTTTCATGTCGTTTAAGCATGTTTGAAACAAAATTTTTCAAAATTTTCAATTTTTCACCAATTCAACTAATATCAATTTTCACCAATTCAACCAATTTCAATCATTCAAGCAGCTTATATCACCAATACTACCAACCCCCTCTCGGGTTACCGCATCCCCATACTTGGGATACATTGTCCCCAATGTATGGTCATTTTTATAGATCCAACCCGAGACTCCCAACTAACAATCCATGAGCGACCAATAACCCAACCAAACTAACAATTAAACATAAATAAACCACTCCCAACACACAAGTTCACACCACCAAATACTAAAATAAAGATACAATGCAAGATAAGATAGAGAGACACATGGACCTGATCAGTCAATCAGAGAGTGTCTGAAGTAGTGCGGTTGCTCTGATCTAACAGGGACGTAAGCATCTCATGGATTCTTTGCAACTCTAATCTGTTCAACTCTCTGTGATGGATGTTCTGGACATATATCACCTGGGATGTTGCCAAACATCCCCACACTTGAGTAATTGCATCCGTGGAGATTTAAACGTGGTAACCTACAAGAACACATACACACACCAAAACAAAACAAAACAAAACAAAACAAAACTACACTACTCTACATCCTCGGGCTGCCTCCCGAGAGCGCTAAGTTTATGGTCTTCAGCCAGACCGTACCTGATATGCTCAAGGTGGTTCAGATGAATGCTTACCTCCCAACTTCTCTAAATACAATTCCATCCAGTTGTTCGGGAAGTTTGCAGCTTCACGCTAGCTGGGGTCAAATTTAGCTTCATTGCCCCACGCAATCCCACCATCGGGTGGTTTATTCTCTTTGAGTTGCCTTCTCACATTCACCTTTATCATAAGATTTCCATTCATCTCAATCTTGGACCTGTAAAACTCAAGACCCTTCTCATATAATCTGTCCTCACTCACACATGGAGTATATTGAGGAACACGCTCATTAGTAGCAACTGTTGTATACAATTCATCAACAATATCATAATGGATTTGGAAAACACATTAAAGAATAACTTACGATTTTCATAGCTCATACTAATTAACCCCTCTCTACAATTGATTTGGGCATTAGCAGTATGCAAAAATGGATGGCCCAAAACTAACTGTGGTTGCTCATATGTCCTTGATGGTGCATAGTCTAACACCATAAAATCCACCGGGTAGTAGAATTCGCCCAGTTGGATCATCACATCCTTCACAACCCCCCGAGGTTGTTTCCAACTCTCATTAGCAAACATCGCTATGCTATCGATTGCATGTAGAGGACCAAATCGTACTGCTCATACAGGATACCTGGAAGGACACTCATTCCCGTTCCATAATCCAACAGAGCTTTGTGGATCTTAAATTTCCCAACTCGGATTGGAATGAATGGTTCTCCTTAGTTACTTCCATGTCCTTCCTCACTCATTTCACGTATTCCTGCAATCACTTGAGAAATAGAAGAGGTTAAAAATTTATCACTAGATTTACTTTTGTGAAAGATACTTAGCCCGCTGATTGGCACATTCTTCACACTCTCGGGGTTGGTTTGAGTGTCACTCGGCAACCTCCCATTCTGCTGCCTTAGATTAGCTAACTCCCCAGCTAACTGTCCCATCTGTGTTGTCAAAGATGGATGGCCTTGTCACGAATCACATCTTCTGTCTTCTCGCTTCATCCAACGGATTTCTCTTCTGCTATAACTACCCTCCTAAAATATTCTTGGACACCCCTAAATGTCCTAAAATATACCCCGTACGCGAGAAACGGACCCGAAATAACCCTATACTTAGAAAAATCAAGAAAAATGAAGTTCAGGAGTCGCTCGCGGGGCGCGACAGCCTTAGCTGGGTTTGTCGCGGGTCGCGACTGCCTTTGTTTGTCGGACAAGGCATAGTGCCACGTGGCACATGACTCACTGAGGCTACACCTTTGACTCGACCAAGCTATAAGCGACATGCGTCTTGTCGTGGGCCGCGAAGGCCGTGGCTTAAGTTTACGCGGCCCGCGAGCCGCCCTAGTCCAGCCTATAAATAGTGGTCAATCAGTTCATTTCAACTCGTTCAAAATTCAGAATTCTCTCTCAATTTCTATATAGTAGAAGTAATACCCGGGTATAATACCCACTATAAAGCGAAGCTCTGCCTCGTTGTAAGTACTATAACCCTGCTATTACCCTACACGATCGATTTAGGATTCCATAACGCATGTCGGCTTTGCCCGACCCAGTCGTTGGAATTATGTCTCGTGTTACACTCGATTGATCTATGATCCCGTAATGCATGTCGGCTCTGACCGACTCAGTCATTGGAATTCTGTCTCGAGTTGTACGGTTAATGTGAATTGGGTTATTTTGCTAACACATGTGCATTGTTTAAATTTAATAGAAAATAACCAGGAGAATCACCAGAAAGCCTTAGTTTTACCTAAGTCAACAATGTGAGTACATCTGCTTTTTGCCACCTTTTTGGAAATTACTTTGTGAGTCCAAATGTTTTACCAAAACCTCAAATGTTTAATCTACGCTTAACAGTAATTGAGTATTTGTGATTCTACAATTACTGCCGATATGTTGGGGTTTTGTATACAAAATATGAAAGATGTTACCATTGGACAAAGAGTTTGCCAATGGGTAATATGACCCACAGGTCAGGTTGACAGTACCGAATAAGTAACTGAGTAGATATAAACAAATGTAATTGCGGATGCCCTCATTACTGTAAAGTGATAAAAATTGTTTTGATTAAACTGGGATACAGTCGCCAGTATTTCTTGCTGATAAAATGTTTTTAAAACGCGTTTCAGGTAACACAGTGTGAACGCGATTAGAAGCCAGCTGAAGAGCACTGAAGGCTTGGAAAAGTGGCTATAAAAGTTACCTAAATAGGAAGAAGTTTTTGTTTTCAATAATTAGGGTTTATCCCTACAAATGTATTGTCAAATGAACTTGGGTTTATCCCAATAAATTATTATTATAAAAAGTTTGGTGTTTTACTCTGATAACAATATTTCCTAACTACGGTCCTGATGTATTCCGCCGCCAAATTAATAAACACCAATACCACTGATACTGTCCTCGCGGCGCCCACTCCCGGGGTAGAGGTAGGGGGTTGCGACATCTGCATCTCCTGTTGCATGGCTTTTAGCATTTCCATGATCTCACTATTGCCCTGACCATTACCGTGCTGGTAGTTTCTTTGATAACCCTGATTGTAGCCCCCTTGATAATTATTCTGATTACAGGGTTGGAAGGGTTGGTTACTACCTTAAAAGTTTGGGTACCTATTCTCACCCCTTGAACCTGGTTCACTTCTTGTTGTCTACCAACTATGCTAGGGAAATTGTCTACTATGTGTCCTATCTCCCCACAATGACTACACATGTTATACATTTGATGTTGCCCTCCTGAACCAAAACTAGCCATTTGCTGCTCTAACTTCACCAACCTATCATCCTCACTAGTATTCATCTCACTCACAACCCTAATGGTGGGATCGTTGCATCTTCTCTGAGATTGGGCCTTCCTCTTTGAAGTGATTGCTCGCCTCTCCAAATACTCCCAGTCTACCTATTCATCATTAGTACCAAATGTGCCATAGGTTTCAGTTAGTATAGGTTTCAGTTAGTTTGACCCCTCTGGTGAACCAAAATGTCAACTACTAATGCGTATTTACTATAGGTTTCAGTTAGTTTGACCCCCCAAATTTCCGTGATTAGATTTGTGAGATAGCATTTACGAGATGAGAAGAAAGGAAGTTATGGAACCAGGAGAATAAGAATCGACAGTGAAACCGGAAGTTTATGTTTGGGAGTGATGCTGATAATTGTGGAGAAGACAAAGCTGTAAAGATGACAATAAAGTTCTAATTTCAAGTTTAGTCCTTTATGTTTTAATATAGTTTTAAACAACCCTTACTGTTTTAGCTACAAGTCTACAACATCATACATATGTATATATCTATAAGTATTTAGATGGTATGTATCTATAAATATTTAGATGGTTGTCTAGTCAAGCAAGTTTAATATTAGTGATGTACATAATTATAATTATATAGTAATATATAATAGCATATATAAAATAATCATCTTCTATATCTTATCTATATAACTATCCTACGTTTATGTTTATTTTTTAACTCCGTTACTCTTTTGTTTTATTTAGTTATTGCATATATGTATTATAAATCACTTTATTTAATTCAAGATCTATAAAAAAAATTATTTGTACTCTGTTCAAAAAATGTTTTAATAAATTTTGAAAATAATCCATTTTCAGTGGTTTCAAAATAGGGAATCGTAAAAGTTACAATTAACGTTTTTGCTCTTTTATATATTTTTCTAAAGCGACAACTAACACACGCATCTAGTTTACACATAGTTTCACTCCACAATCTATAACAGGACTAGAACTCTCAACCTCTTAGGTAGGTGTCATCATTTAACAAGTTAAGATACCATTGAGTTAAATACGTTTTGGTTTTTGTTCTATTATATAGACTTATGAAAAATCAATTTGTGTTATGTTGTTTACCAAGGAACGTAAAGATAACAAAAGCTACTGTGACCCCAGCTATAATGCTCTGGTTCCGCCACTGTGGAAAAGCACTAGTTTCACATCATCTGGAGTGAATCCCTGACCCACAATTATGTTGCACCTCACATAATATGCCCCAAGATGCATGTAGGGTTCTGCACATAGACATGATTGCACCTCACATAACTAAAAGCGAGTTTATATCAAAGAGAGAAACAATGGTTCCTCCGGATTTTAGATTCAAAATGGATTTCAATTATGTGTTTAATCGTAACAATCACATAGACATGATTGCATAACTCAATTAATAGTTTGTGATGATTCAAAGACTACATACTTCGATTGCAAAACAATGGAAGGTTATCACATGAACATCAACTGAAATTACCAACCCCAATCCCTATCAAATATATCCCAATTACTAGAACTCTCGGGAATTGAATGAATTAGAACTAAGGTTTCGAATAAAAATCAATCGTTTACAACCAGTCAATTGAATCAAATGCTAAAAAGCATCGAATGCTTAGATTACCTAGTTCACAAAAAATAAAAACACATAAAATCCATCCACTTACAAGAATCCTCCACCCAGAGGAAACCACAAAAGAATTAGCCGCTCATGTTGGTGATTCGGTCTTCAGAATCTTGATTCATGGTTGATTTCATCTTAAATCTATTTGATTAGGGTTTTGAAAACCCCTTTTATACCTTTGAAAAGTCAACATACGTGTATCTCCCCAGACTTCGCCGTAACCTACGGCCCTCCTGTCGTAGGCTACGGCAGACACATTCTGTCTCCTTTGATGCTTGGCCGTAAGCTATGGCTTATGGTGGGTTCTTCCATGTCCTCATCTCTTCACTATGCAACTTTCATCAAATGACATTTAGGCCCCCGAACTTCATTCTTCCACATTCTTCATACTTCCAAGCTAACTTCAAAGCCGATACATGTCCCGAATAATGTGTTTTGCTTTGCTTATCATCTTCGGGTGTTCCACTTCATCTCCAAGCACTTTAATTCCATCAATTTAAGCGATTAATCTGTAAAACCACAATTTCTCGTAGTTATCACCTTTAAACAATATAATCACCTAAAACGCAATAAAAACCATAAGATAAACACATTAATGCTCGGGTTTTACCCTCTCCGTTAACTCAAGGGTCCAATTTAATGGATTTGTACTCCAGTGGTGATGACGATGTCGGTGTAGGGTTCCGGCTATTTTCCATTGACCGAAAGATAAGTCCAGTAAGTCTTCAATTTCAGTTTCTCCGGTTGCTTATGTTCTATACATCATTGTGTTGGGTGTTTTGCTTTTTTATGAATTTACCTTGGACCTGGGTTTGGTAACGTTGCCAATTTTGCTTTATGTATTGTTCTTTGATTGCCTGATTGTTGAAGGTTGACAGTATCATTTCCCAATTGGTTTTTTTCAAATAAGAACAGTACCCTTCCTCTACGATTCAGGCAAGGATTAAATCAAATTTTGAAACATGTGCTTTTTGTCAACCCATCTACAAGTAATTCTCATATGGTAGCACATGATGTTTTTAGGTCCGGTAATTCAGAGACATTTCCGGTGTACCGAGCACTAGCAGAACGTTATTAAGAGATCGGAGGTTTCATGATGGATTGTATGGGCGAAGTCGACAAAGACGTTTTCTGGCACCAGGGTTACAAGGTATCCAATTTTGATTTTTAATTGAGATGTAATGTAATATAACACGAACTCAATAACATATAATATCTAATTATTATCCAGTTGATTAAGTATCTCTTGGTTAATTTGAAGTCGTGGTTTCAAGATGAAGAAGCATTTGCGAGGTAATATTTTTTTATTACTTGCTTTTGAAGTGCAATTTGGTCGACTCGTATACATTAGGTTTAAAATGTAGATGAGTTTGAGCATATTCTATTATAGGTGTGCCATGGTTCAACTGGTTTTCTTTTAAAACTCAACATAATTCAGAAACGAGTATTAATAGAGAGATGTGCAGAGCTTAAATTAGTTGCTGCAGGCTATGGTTTAGAGGAAGCTTGGATATCTTATTGGGTACTTTTATTAGTGTAACAATCAAATTATAATTTTCAAATATCTACATATATTAATATCTATATTATTAATGTAAATATGGTAAATACTATTATTATTGTTGTTGTTGTTGTTGGTGTTGTTGTTATTGTTGTTGTCATCGTCGTCGTCTGCTTTCAGATTCTTCTCTTTTGTATCGGATTGTAGTTTTATTCTAGCATTAGTTTATATGAACATATACTTATTATTAATTTTTTGATATTCTTGCCACATATGCTAGCAGTTATGTAATTATGTACCTGGTGCAATACGTGTCATCTGTTTGATTCTAGTTAATTAACAAGGTACCCTTTTTAACAACTTTTTTATGGTTTGATAAGAATTTATTATCTTTCAAACATTACAAATTTGATGATATAGTCAATTAATGGAGATGAAAAAGATTAGCCATCTATAGATTAGTAAGATCATATATACATCCATGTGTGAGTGCACGTTCTTGTAGGTTTTCTCATGACAATAAACAGACTAAAAGAGAAAAGAGTAAAAAAGATCACTTTTATGGTTTTTCTTATAGGTGGCAAGATGATTGGTATTTTTTCACTCAATTTCTTGTCAAGCTTTGGAATGCCTAGGTCGTCATTCTGACTCGTTTCTAAACCTTACCGGGTTGTTTGTATCGTAGGTTGTATGTAGTGCTTTTGATGTAATATGCCTTAGGGTTGCTCAAGATATTGTTGGAGAATGCAGGGCCTGTTTTTAGAACCAGTGGAAGGTATTTCAGATGACAAGTTACAAACACAAGTCTTTTAAGTTTCAACCAAAATCCTCAAGTTAAGTTACAATACAAAAGTGGATGACATCTAAACTTGGACTTTACGTCTTGAAAACAACACATGCGCCTAAGATCCATCTCGTTTCCTGAAATACATGTAATTTTGAAAACATCAACAAAAGTTGAGCGAGTTCATGTATTTCTGTATGAGTTCGAGTATTCTTGTAAACATCTATAAGTATGCCTTCTGTATGAAAGCGTCTATGAACAGATCAATTAATGATTTGCAAGGTCATTAATATGTGTGCAACGGTGTAGGAAGGCTCAACCCTTTTATACGTATTTCGTATCGGGCCATCCGGCGGGAACGACATAGTCACCACATGGTCCAACCCGCGGGCTCATGGGTGGGGCTCACAACACCCAATAGATCTATCACTCATGCCCCTCGGTCCTTAAACAAGGATTAATGGTCTTAAGTTAATCGCCTACCTATTCACATGATCTAACAGTTCATTCCTTAGCTAACCATACCATTTGTAATCATTGAAATATTGTAACATGTATTTCACCCCCGAAGTTATAAAACTGAAAACAGTTAAAAGAAAAGGGGGACATGAACTCACTGATTTGTGTCCTGTCTCATGTATACCCAAAGTATGTATCCTTACGTCGGACTACAACCTACACACGTGTTATGGTTTATTAGACGCCTGGGTCGTGGCACGACTATTAGTCTTGTTTGTTATGACTTGGTATCTTTGTGTTACATCTTTGATGTACTTGTATTATTCCAAAGTGTATAATTACTTGTTAAAATAATATATCATGACTTGGTACTTCACGTATTTATACATGTATGTTATCCCAAGGATGGGTATAATTATACTTGTGTATTTTTGCCAAGTCTTGGTGGCGTATTCCGGTGTGTATTTGTACGTACGAGGATACGTATTTTCTTGTATTTATTAAGTATTCTTATACTTAATTTTTATATTTAAATTTCCGGAATACTATTTTTGACCAATAAATATCACCAATTTATATTCTTAAAATATATATATTTTAAGAAATCTTTTGTAGAAAATTATCTATAATTTTTCCTTGGCAAAAATGATTATATTTTCATTTAAACCTCAAAAATAATATATTTTCAAGATTAACTTAGAAAATATCTATAAATCCATTTTCACCCAAAACAATATACTCACAATTTGTTTAAGAAAATATATATTTTCTTCCTAAAATAATATACCTTCTAATTGTACAAGAAAATATATTTATTTTTCTCCATCCAAAATAATATATTTTCTACTTAATAAAAATATGATATATTTTTGTAATACTTGTAAAAATCATATTTTTGTTTCTTTGGTTTCCAAGATATCGTTTAACTTATTTGTCAAGATATATATATATATATATATATATATATATATATATATATATATATATATATGAACTCAATTTCCGGAATATTTATGTAGTTCATATTCCTTTCTTTGGTTTGTCCAATTTTTGGGTATAAATTATATATTTGTTTTCTTGGAATTTTAGTAATAATTTGTATTATAATTCTTGGTATTTTGGTAAGTTATATTATTTCAAGTCCTAAAATAACATAACTATTACAAATAATATACAAGTAATCACACAAATTGTGACATCTAAATATATATTTTTCCTAAATACATATTTAGTCACTTTTATTTATCAAAAACCAACCACCAATATTTGTAATTTTTGTAACAAAAATTATGGCTATTTTTATAAGAAAAACCATGGTTAAAATATACTTATAACACTTGCTTAAAAATATTATTCTAAGTGTTTAAATTCTAGAAAAAATTTGCCATAGTTTTCTCTTATAAATGAAGGTTTCCATGCTTTCAAAATATATCATTTTCTTTTAAAATCATCATCAATCAATCAACAATTCAAACAACACTTACCATGTGCCAAAATCATGCATTTTACACTACTTCATGAACTTGAAATTTTGTAAAAATTTGTAGTAACCTAGTATGTTGGTAACTAAGCTTAGTTACCCTTTAAGGTGTGGTTATTTGTTTATAAATATAATTCTTGAAAATATTAGACTTTCACAGCTTTTAAAATGATTTTTCTAAAAATCATTCTTTTGAATTTTTTTTTTGTTAACAACATATTTCTACACTTGATTTACCACTAAAAACATGATTATTTTCTTTAAAAATCATGGTTATGTAAATCTTGTAATTAAACTTGGTTTCTTGAGAAAATCATCTTTGAAATCATCCATGTAATAGACTAATAACATGTATTCATCATCATCTTACACAAAATCATCTTTGTTTTCAAGTTCATGGTGAACATAAAGGATGATCATTTTGATTTACCCAAGTTTCATCCTCTCACTTGCTAGATCATATGTTTAATCACAATCTAGCAAGCTTCATATGATGTTTAACATCATAAACACAAATAATCAACAATCAAGAAGCACATATACACTAAAACAACAATGATTCTTATGATTTAGAGCTTTATGTTGAGTTATGTTCTTATTCTTTCATGATCTTTGTGATTAACCATTAACATAATCTTTTAACCATCATAACAAGAAGTGAAATGAGATTATAAGATTCTTACTACTAGCACAAGGCTAGGGAAGAGATCAAGAATAATGAAGGTGATAAACATGGTGGTTAAAAGCTCTTAAGAGAGGAGCTTCAACTTCCAAAGGCACCAAGCACCTTAATCAAGCTCCTTACACCTTTGTAGCACTTAGGAATGGATGAATGAGACTTGAAAAATTGTGGTGGTGTGTGGGTGATTCTCGGCCGAGACCAAGAGGAAGAGAGGGAGAGAGATAAAGGTGTTGGTTTGTTGTGAGAAATGAGATTATATGGGTCTTGTGGTTATTAATAACATCTTCCAACATTACATAAACTCTTGGGTAAAATGTCTCTAAAGCATGTAACATATCCAATAAACAATTGTTAGAAAATCATGGGTGGGTCCACCCCCATGTAACCGTGAATTGAGGGGGGGGGGTATTGTTTGGTTTATAATGGTTAGTTAGGTTAATTAGTTAGATTCTAAGTGTAGTTTAGTGGTATATGTGTGTTATGTGATTACAAGATGTATTATGATGTTCGAGGACCATAACTAGCTCGGAAATGATAAAACAGTGCTTCTGGTGAAAACTTGGTGTTTCGGGTAGTGTTCGGTTGGTTACCGGTTCATTAAGGTGCTAAATTACGCAGTTTAGTGTGCTTTATGTTCCCTTTTGTGACAGTTTTAATTCCCGACACTTAGGAAAGTATTCTGGACCATTAAACCAAAATTCTGCATTGTATATTGTTGTTAAAAAGCTGAAAATTGCTGAATTTTATTGTTTTCTGCAGAATTCTGCAGTTTTAGTATGTTTCGGGCACTTTCCGGCGCTTAAATCATCATTAGGAAGGCAGTTTTGTAATCCCTACTTTCCTACACACTATTCTAGTGTAACTCTTGGTTTCGGGGCTCATTCTGTGTCTTGACATCACTTCTGCCTGAGTACTGAACTCCCGTCAGTACTTCTAGTTGTCTGATAATTGTGCTAACTTTGTTTCATGCACTAATTGAACTATATAGTGTTGCATGCAATGATAGTAAATAATATTGCAATATGTAATGCACTTGTATGTATATGACAACATTCAAACAATTATTCATGTCATTAACTAAATCAGGTACATTCATTAATGCACAAATTACTGTTTAGCATTGTACGGAATATGTGGAAAATTGCCAGTTGTCACATTCTCCACCCGTTAAAAGAATTTCATCCCGAAATTCAAGCTGTGTTATCGGTTGTAGGGGAGTTGTGAAACAAATACTGATATTTTGATTTGATTTGGTCTTTACGCTCCCAAGTAAACTCTGAGCCATGACATGAATTCCGACGAATTTTGACAAGCTTAATGCGACTTCTTCGTATCTGGTGGACTTTCCAGTCCGTAATCCTCGACAGGTTATTCAGTAAATTGAAGTTTGTCGTTAACGTGAGTCTCATCTGCGAGAATAACTACCGTCTCTTGGAGTTTCTTGAGAGTTGACACGTGAAACGTGCCATGAACACTACTAAGTTCTTCTAAAAGCTTTAGTTTGTATGCAATGGTTTCGATCCTTTCCAGGATCTCGAAGGGCCCAATGCTCCGTGGGTTCAACTTTCCATGTTTACCAAATCGTACCACGTCTTTCCAAGGCGAGACTTCCAGTATAACAATATCACCAACCTCAAAGTCCCACGGTTTCCGCCGCTTGTCGGTGTAACTTTTCTGTCCATAACGGCTGACTTGATGCGGTCACGTATCTGAGCAAATCTTGTCTGTGTTTCTCCTGAACTACTAGTAAATTTCCGGTCTCCGCCCAACACAGCGGGCATCGACATCTACGTCCATAGAGCTTTTAACAGGGTGGCCTATCTGCTGGTGTGATAGCTATTATTGTAGGAAAACTCCACCAAGGGCAGGTGAGTATCCCAACTTCCACAAAATCCATCACACATGCACGTAGCATATCCTCTAAAATCTGAATCGTCCGTTTACTTTGGCCGTCTGTTTGAGGGTAAAATGCAGTACTAAGGTTCAACTGTGAACCAAAATCTTGTTGAAACATCTGCCAAATCCTTGGCACAAAGCGACCATCTTGGTCGGATATGATAGATACAGGCACTCCCTGATGTGCCACAGTCTCTGTGAGAGGTATTTCTGCTAACTTCTTTGCGCTGCCATTCTTACTGATAGGTACAAAGTGCGCAGACTTCGTGAGTCGAACGATAATCACCTAAATCATATTGTGTCCTCTTTGTGTTCTTGGTAGCCTTGTAATGAAGTCCATGGAGATCTGTTCCCACTTCCAAATGGGAATCTCAGGTTGTTGCAGTAACCCTGACGGGTTCTTGTATTCTGCTTTAATTTTGGTGCAAGTAAGGCAGTTACCCACATATACAGCAATGTTGGCTTTCATCTTGGGCCACCAATACCAATCTTTTAAGTCTGGGTACATCTTGTCAGATCCAGGACGGATCGAGTACCTCGACTAATGAGCTTCGACCAGAATAAGTGCTCGTAGATTGCCGAAGGATGGTGCCCAAATTCGTTCCATGAAGTATAATGTTCTGTTTTCCTTTTGAACCAACTTCACTTCCATGTCATGCAGTGGTCCGGCTCACAAGTTCTCTGGTTTAAGTGCTTCCTGCTGGGCTTCATGAATCTGAACGGTGAGTTCAGTTTGTATTCTCATCTCTAAGGCTTGCACCCTTAGAGGCTTTGCGCGTTCTTTGCAACCCAAAACGTCGGTTACAATGTTCGCCTTACCCGGATGTTATCTAATCTCATACTCATACTCATAATCATTCAACAGCTCAACCCATCTACGCTGTCTCATATCCAAGTCCTTCTGATCAAAAACGTGTTGCGAACTCTTAGGGTTTATAAGGATCGTGCACGAGCACTATACAAACAATGAAGCCAGATCTTTAATGCGAAGATCACCGCACCTAGTTCAAGGTTGTGCGTCGTGTAGTCCTTCCCATGCACCTTTAATTGATGTGACGCGTAAGCGATGACTTTGTCCTGGTGCATCAACACGCAACCAAGACCTTGTCAAGAATCATCACATTAGACGACAAATCCATCGGTACTGTCACGTAACGATAAGATAGGTGCATTGCAGAGTTTATCCTTCAACGTCTGCAAAGCTGTTACTTGTTTTCTCTCCTCAATCAAGCTTCTTATCTTTTTGGGTTAGGGACGTTAGCGGCTGAGGAATACTTGGAAAAATTCTCTATGAATCGTCTGTAATAGTCTGCTAACCCCAAAAATTGTCGTATCTTAGTTGGCGCCTTGGGGGTTTCCCAGTCCTTGATCGCTTCGATCTTAGCAGGGTTAACATGAGTTCCATTCTTATTCACCATGTGACCTAATAATTTCACCTCGCGAATCCAAACTTCGCACTTTGACAACTTTGCATATAACTGTTCTTTCTTCAAAAGCTCCAAGATAGCTCGCAGATGTTGCTCATGACCTTCCTTGGTGTTTGAGCGAATAAGGATGTCGCCAATAAATATAATCACGAACTCATCCAAATGCAGCTTACGCACTCAGTTCATGAGATCCATGAATAATGACGGTGTGTTCGTTAAGCCAAATGGCGTGGCAAGGGACTTGTAAAGCCCGTAGCGAGTCCGAAAGACCGTTTTAGGGATACTTTCTTCTTGTGTCCTCAACTAGTGATATCCTGTCCTTAAGTCCATCTTGGAATAGTAGCTGGACCATTGTTGTTGGTCAAACAAGTCATCAATTCTCGGTAAGGGGTACCGATTCTTGATGGTTGGTTGTTTATCTCCCTGTAACCTTTTCACCATACTTTCTCCTCATTAACTCACCTGAGTTCCTTTCAGATCAAGCTGTATGCACATACGAAGGATGTCGTCCTTCTTCCTAACAAATAACACTAGAGTTCCCCAAGGTGAGAAGTTCGGCCTGATAAATTCCCTTGTCCGGCAGCTCTTGCAGTCGCGCTGAAAGCTTCTGTATTTCGAACGGGCTAACCCGTAAGGTACCTTTGCCACTGGTGCCGCTCCTGGCACTAAGTCTATTCGAGACTCTACTCGCCGCTGTGGAGGGAGTCCAGGTCAGTCTTCGGGAAAGACTTCTGGATATTCCTTCGCAACGGGGATGTTTTCTAATCTTGACTCCTTGGTTTCCTTGTTGACAATATGAGCAAGGATGGCTATGAAGCCTTTTCAGAGACGTCTCTGCGCTCTCAAAGCCAATTGTGAAAGGTCATAACTTTCTATCTTATGAGGCCCAGCATTCTCGCATCAACTGTATGAGGGTCGTGTACTATAAGTGTTTCATCATTCGCAAGAGGGATACGAACGACTTTCTCATGACAAACAACTTCAACTCCGTTCTTGGATACCCAATCCAAGCCGACTACAACATCAAAACTTCCTAAACCAACTAGTAGCATGTCAATAGAAAACTTTCGTTTTCCAAGTCCAAGTGTACAGTGTAACAACTCTCATCAAAATTATTATTTACTATTATAATTTGTTCAGTAGGAAACCCTAATTGAGACCCCCAAGTAATCCTGCATAAACCCTAAAAATTTCAGAACAATCAGAATCAGGATCAGGGCCCCTAAAACTCAGGGGGGGTATTCCCTATTGACGATTATCCTAATAATTTGCTGTCAAAATCGAAATTTAACATTCCGTCGACTCAGCTAGGCTACAAACACACGAGGCTACCCTATAATAGGGTGGTACCCCTCGCGTCACGCGATGCATCTACGTAGGCCCCTCACGTCACGCGAGGGTGCCAAATTTTCAGTACAAATAGAGGGGTGTGGGACTTGCATTTTGGCATTGGAACGACGTTAAAACTCAATTCATACACTGAGTTATAGTCTGTTTACTACAAAACACACACACAGCACGAAACGCTGCCGCAAAACAGGGTAATAACTCGATCGCTGCTACAATTCAATGTCCGATCGATTAAAACTATCCAACGGATGTTTAAGTGCTGCTCAAATTGGGTTTATACTTTGTCATTCATTGCTAATTCGATGGATGTTTAAGTATTGCACTTTGTCATTCGTTGTGAGGGTTTAATCTCGTGAGTTATCGTAAATGCTGTATTAGTTACTAATCTAGTTCGTGTGCATTGTTATTTAAATTAGGTTATCAAGCTAATCAGTAGGCTAAACTCTGCCCGCATAAATCTGCAATGCGAGTCATTCTCTTTTTATCAACTGTTTTACAATACTCCAAATTATTTTCAAAAGTTATAATTACAGGGATTAAGTCGTGGTTATCTTAATCACTGGCTAGTGGGGTATTGTGCACATTACTAATTTCTCACGGGTTAGGCTAATAAATCGTCACCGTGATAAACGTCACTACTTGGGGAAGGACCCAATAGTGGTATGACCATCGTCAGCAAGTGAAAAAGTGCCAGATAAAAATAAGATAGAAGCCATTGTAATCGCTCTTATGCTGTAATTTATAACTAGGTGTCATTTTATCAAAATGAATGATTCACTCAGTATTTCCCCGCTGACAAAATATTTTTAAAACATGTTTCAGGCGACCTGCTGTAAATCAAGGAAAACCTGCTACGGAGCACTAATCAGCTTGAAGAGGTGGCTCAGTTAAAATGAATAAACATGTTTTAAATAAATCAGGGAATTTCCTAGTAAAATTTCCTCTATTGTAAATTACGGGGTTTATCCCGAATTATGAAATAAAATAATCAGGAAATTCAAGTTTTAAAAGATCTTGTTTTAAAATCTTCCGCTGTCACATCAATTAAATACCATGAGTTCCTATCCCGCGGCTCCTGACCGGGTCAAATCAGGGCTGGGGCCGTGACAGGAAAAGGTGCTATCAGAGCCACTGATTTAAGCCAATTAAGTATTTAGTGAATACTTAATTTTACTGATTGCCATTTTTGTGATTATATGTTTTATTATTTGAATATTTGTTTACAGTATGGGTAAGCAAAGACTTTCAGACATTTATCGTCAATTAGATAATGCACCAAAAGATAAAGGATCATCATCCTCAAAACAATCAGTAGATACTAAGGAATGAATATTTGTTCGTAAAGCACAGTTTGAGAAACCACTTTCTCCTAATAAAAGAAGTTTTATTATTAGGAAAAGTCAAGAGAAAAGAAAGAAATCACAACCAAAAGAAGTGAGGGTTAATCAGGAAACCCAGGAAATAGGCAATAATCCACCATGGGAAGACGAATTAGATGAAAAATGGGCAGATCTCTATATGTTAGCCACTATAGCAGTAAATACTAACCTTTAAACTATCAATACCCTTACCCAGTATTAGCACTCATCCAGAAACTCTCAAGAAAATTTTACCCAGTAAATAAATAAATTTACAATAAACTCTAGTATTTTTTAATTTTAAGTTGTCCTTTGTATTAAATTAGTCCTACAGTATGCAATAATACTTGAATGTTTATCTGTGAAATATTATTATAAAATTTTAACTTAGCATTTTGTGTTCACATATACTAAACAGCATGAATGAATTATCCTACTCCTTAGAGAATCTCAATCTCTATCCTGTAAAAGTGGAAGTTTCCAACGACTTTACTGGTTACTTTGCCGATATGGAGGAACCCATGGAATTTCAAGCTCCACCTCCGGAGAAACCAAAGCCTAAGAAAAGGAGAAGATTTGTAGGTTGGATACAGGTACGCAGGAGGAAACCAACAACTACGAAAGTTCCTAAAATAGAGAATCCTATGGATAAAGGAAAAGGGATCGAGATCGGGGAATGTTCTAGGACAGCAGGAACAGAAATTGGGGAAAGTTCTAGGCCAGCAGGAATAGAAATTGGTGAAAGTTCTAAGCAAACTGAAGAATTACCATTTCAGGAAAAGTTAGATCACCTACTGGCAAGCTGTGATATCATTAGACCTATCACCAATAACCTCTACCCTTTTCCTGCTGAAACTCAACTTCCTATAAACTTAGAACCAGCCATTCCAGACCCTCTGATCCACACTCAACCTTTAGGAGAAATGGATGAGTGGTGGACTAACGACTTGTTTCAAAACATCGTTAATAACCCTTATACCTTTTTCCCTCAGTTCGACCCAGAACTTGGTCCAAACCCACCAATGAGTAATGAAAACTTAGCCGAACTCCGCCATTTTGGCGAGGAGCTGGTGAGTGCAGAGAATAGGATCCGAGAGGTGGGAGAACAAATCTCCTGAAAGTACGACGAGAGGGAACGTCGCTTCTAAAATGCCAGCTGACAAGGGATAGTGTGGTTGGGAGACTGTGTTTGTATAATAACATTAGTAATAAAAATATAACTCTGTAAAATAACTTAAAAATAAAACTTTTGTAAGGTAACAGTGTGTACGGATGCATAATATAATATATAAAGTGGAAGTCGAGAAATCGACAATTTTGGCTATACGTGTGTTGTAAAAATTTGTGTGATTATGTGCAATTGTTTTGTTATATTTAGTTAATAATTATTGTATGCTAATTATTTATATAAATTAATTATCGGATGGCAAACACTAGTAATGAACCAGTTAACGAAATTAACCAATCAGAGCAAAATCAGGAAGGTCAATTTATGACTAGGCAAGATATCGAGAATATCGTTGCTCAGGGGATAGCCAATGCTATTCTAGCAATTCTGGCTGCTGCCCAGAAACCTGTTGAACCTCAACAGATTATTCCTAGTAAACGTACTCAAGAAGATAACTTCAGTAATAGTGTAAACGGAGGCGGCAACCATACTAATCACGATAATGATCCACGGCAGGCCCCACTTCTTAAGAAAATGAAAGCTGCAACGCCTGGTTGCACGTACAAAGAATTTCTTGCTTGTAAGCCAGCAGAATTTGCAGGCAATAAAGGGGCGAATGGGGCACTGCGTTGGTTGGAGAAAACCGAATCAGTACTTATGATAAGTAAATGTGCTGAAGAAGACAAGGTTATGTATGCTTCGCATCTTTTTAAAGAAGGGGCGCTAGAATGGTGGAATACGGTACTTCAAGCCAAAGGAAGAAATATGGCCTATGCCATGAATTGGGAGGAATTTAAGCAGCTAATGGAAAGAAAATTCTGTCCCGAATATGAAAAGGAACAAATGGCAAATAAGTTCCAGAACCATCGGATGATGGGGGTAGATTGTCGAGGGTATACTTCAACATTCTTCGAGTATGCGAGAGTGGTACCAACCCTGGCTTCGCCAGAACCGGTGCTTATTTCCCGCTATATTTGGGGATTGATTGGCGAAATCCGTAATATTGTTAAAGCTGTGAGACCTCGCACTATTGACGATGCGGTAGAATTAGCTAACACCCTAACTGACGAACTGGTATGCACAAGTGAAGAAAATCGGAAAAAGGAAGGAGCCCAAAAGATTACCCAAGGATTTGGTGTGGGTAACCGTAATAATTTTTGGAGAAAAGGAACTTGGCAATCTTCCACTGTTCCATTTTGCAATGCCTGTAAAAGGAAGCATTTTGGAAGATGCAAGGGGTATTGCAATTTCTGTAAAATTCCATGGCATCAAGAAGAAGATTACAGGAAGAAGAAAGCCATGGTCTGCTATAATTGTGGAGAGGCTGGACAACTTAGGCCAGACTGCCCAAAATTGGTCAAACCAGCAGACAACAAAGCCAAGACGGTCGACAGAGTTACTAAGAAGAATGCGAGAGCATTCCAGCTGACCACTCAAGAAGCAGAACGCATTCCAGATGTGATAGCTGGTACGTTCCTAGTGCACAACGTGTATGCAAAAGTATTATTTGACTCTGGTGCAAACCAAAGTTTTATCAATACTTCATTCTGCCAAGCTCTTAAATTACCGTTGACCAATCTTAGGCAGATTTTTACAGTCGAAACGGCAGACGGAAATTCTGTTAACATAGATAAGGTTTTGCGAGAAGGAAAGATAGAACTCTTAGGCCATAAATTTTCTGCAAACTTTTTACCTATGAATTTAGCTGGATTCGATGTAGTATTAGGAATGGATTGGTTAGTAGCCAACCATGCTCGAATTCTCTGTGACAAAAATTCTATAGAAATTCATACACCTACTGGAGAATTAGTGGTGATTACAGGAGATAAACCACAAAAGCCATTGAAATTCATTTCAGTAATGAAATTGGCCAGTTATTCAAGAAAAAAATAAGTAGTGTATATGATTTCAGTAATCATTAACACGAAAAATAAGGAACTTAAGGAAATCCCAGTAGTCTCAGAATATCTCGATGTATTACCAGAAGAACTACCTGGATTACCACCCGACAGGGAAGTAGAATTTAGGATTCTTCTAATTCCTGAAACTACACCGTTAGCTAAAGCACCTTATCGATTAGCACCCACTGAAATACTAGAATTGAAAAAGCAATTAGATGAATTACTGAGCAAAGGTTTTATACAACCTAGTTCATCCCCGTGGGGAGCTCCAGTATTGTTTGTGAAAAAGAAAGATGGGTCAATGAGAATGTGTATTGATTATAGGGAATTGAATAAGGTTACAATTAAGAATCGATACCCATTACCTAGGATTGATGATCTTTTTGATCAACTCTAGGGAGCTAGGTATTTTTCTAAGATAGACTTACGCTCCGGATACCATCAGTTGAAAATACAAGAAGAAGACATACCTAAAACTGCTTTCAGATCTAGGTATGGTCATTATGAGTTTACTATCATGCCCTTCGGACTAACGAATGCACCTGCAGCATTCATGGACATGATGAATCGGATCTGTAAACCGTATTTGGATAAATTTGTAATTGTCTTCATCAATGATATACTTATTTATTCTAAAAGTCAGGACGAGCATTGTCAGCACTTGCATGCACTCTTAACTTTGTTAAGAAGGGAAAAGCTTTACGCCAAATTCTCGAAGTGCGAATTTTGGCTCCAAGAGGTGCAATTTTTAGGACACATGGTAAATCACGAAGGTATTCATGTAGATCCATCCAAAATAGAAGCAATTACCAAATGGAAGGTCCCGCAATCAGCTATGGAAGTTAGAAGTTTTATAGGATTAGCCGGATATTATAGGCGATTCATTAAAGATTTTTCTAAGATAGTCGTGCCATTAACTAAGCTAACCTGTAAAACTGTTAAGTTTGAATGGGGACCCAAACAAGAAGAGGCTTTTAGGATTTTAAAGCAAAAGTTAACAAATGCTCCAATTCTAGCCTTGCCAGAAGGGAGGGAAGATTTTGAAGTATACTGTGATGCTTCAAAGCTAGGATTAGGATGTGTACTAATGCAACGCAAGAAGGTAATTGCGTATGCCTCAGGGCAATTGAAAAAGCACGAGGAAAACTCTACTACTCATGACTTAGAGTTAGGAGCTATAATTTTTGCCCTTAAAATTTGGAGACATTACCTGTATGGAACTAAGTTTACGATCTATACGGATCATAAAAGTTTAAGGTACATATTTGGGCAAAAAGAATTAAACATGAGACGAAGGAGATGGATGGAAATCCTAAGTGACTACAACTGTGATATTCAATATGACGAAGGAAAAGCAAATGTAGTCGCAGATGCTTTAAGTCGTAAGTATCATGAAAAGCAAAAGCGAGTCCGTGCTCTTAGATTAAATCTACAGTTAGATTTAATGGAACAACTGAAAAAGGTTCAAGAAACAGCAATCAAGGACGAGGCTGAAGGAATGAAAGGAAGAATAAAAGAATTAGAGCAAGGAAATGATGGAATTTGGAGATTCCATAAGAAAAGAATTTGGGTACCTAAGCAAGGAGAATTAAGAAATAAGATTTTAGAAGAAGCTCATAAATCTAGGTATATCATGCATCCTGGTAACAATAAAATGTACCAAGATTTAAGAAATAATTTCTGGTGGATAGGAATGAAAAAGGATATAGCTGCATATGTTTCTAAATGTCTTACTTGTTCACAAGTTAAGGCAGAACACCAGAAACCAACAGGTCTACTACAACAATTGGAAATGCATGTATGGAAATGGGAACTCATAACAATGGACTTTGTTACTAAGTTACCCAAAACCAGAAAAGGTAATGATGCGATTTGGGTAATTGTGGATCGATTAACCAAATCAGCTCATTTTCTCCCCATGAAGGAAACTTTTAGCATGGAAAGGTTAGCCAAACTATACGTAGACGAAGTAGTATCCTTACATGGAGTTCCACTCTCCATTGTATCGGATAGAGATAGTCGTTTCACTTCCCATTTCTGGACTAGTTTCCAGGAAGCAATGGGAACCCGACTAAATTTAAGTACGGCATATCATCCACAAACAGACGGACAAAGTGAAAGGACGATACAAACTTTGGAAGACATGCTCCGGGCATGTGTGATAGATTTCGGTGGAAACTGGGACGATCAGCTATCCTTAATCGAATTCTCCTATAACAATAGTTATCATGCAAGCATCGAAGCTGCCCCATTCAAAGCAATGTATGGACACAAGTGTAGAACTCCAGTTTGTTGGGCAGAAATAGGAGAAAGTCAATTATCAGGTCCTGAAATTGTACAAGAAACTACCGATAAGATCATTCGGATCAAGGAAAGACTGTAGACTGCTAGAGATCGCCAAAAGAGCTATGCTGACAATCGACGCGAGCCACTAGAGTTTCAAGTTGGAGACAGGGTACTCTTGAAAGTTTCTCCTTGGAAAGGAGTAGTTCGATTCGGTAAGAAAGGAAAGTTAAGTCCAAGGTACGTAGGACCATTTCCCGTAATCCAACGAATAGGACCCGTTGCTTATCGTTTACAACTACTAGAAAAACTAGCCGGAGTACATGATGTGTTTCATGTATCCAACCTTAAAAAATGTTTATCTGACGAATCCCTGGTAGTGCCTCTCCACGATGTGGAGGTAAATGAAAAGCTGAAATTTGTGGAATAACCACTGCAGATAGAGGACAGAAAAGTCAAGTTTCTCAAGCACAAACAACTAGTGCTAGTCAAAGTCAAGTGGAATTCAAAGAGAGGACCAGAATACATTTGGGAATTAGAATCAGAAATGAAGCGGAAATATCCTCATCTATTCTAGTAAATCTCGAGGACGAGATTTTTATTAAGGTGGGGAGGATGTAACAACTCTCATCAAAATTATTATTTACTACTATATTTTGTTCAGTAGGAAACCCTAATTGAGACCCCCAAGTAATCCTGCATAAACCCTAAAAATTTCAGAACAATCAGAATCAGGATCAGGGCCCCTAAAAATCAGGGGGGGGGGGTAATTCCCTATTGACGATTATCCTAATAATTTGCTGTCAAAATCGAAATTTAACATCCCGTCGACTCAGCTACGCTACAAACACACGGGGCTACCCTATAATAGGGTGGTACCCCTCGCGTCACGCGACATATCTACGTAGGACCCTCGCGTCACTGAGTTATAGTCTGTTTACTACAAAACACACACAAAGCACGAAACGCTGCCGCAAAACAGGGTAATAACTCGATCGCTGCTACGATTCAATGTCTGATCGATTGAAACTATCCAACGGATGTTTAAGTGCTGCTAAAATTGGGTTTATACTTTGTCATTCATCGTTAATTCGATGGATGTTTAAGTATTGCACTTTGTCATTCGTTGTGAGGGTTTAATCTCGTGAGTTATCGTAAATACTGTATTAGTTACTAACCTAGTTCGTGTGCATTGTTATTTAAATTAGGTTATCAGGCTAATCAGTAGGCTAAACTCTGCCCCCATAAATCTGCAATGTGAGTCATTCTCTTTTTATCAACTGTTTTACAATACTCCAAATTATTTTCAAAAGTTATAATTACAGGGATTAATTCGTGGTTATCTTAATCACTGGCTAGTGGGGTATTGTGCACATTACTAATTTCTCACGGGTTAGGCTAATAAATCCTCACCATGATAAACGTCACTACTTGGGGAAGGACCCAATAGTGGTATGACCATCGTCAGCAAGTGACAAAGTGCCAGATAAAAATAAGATAGAAGCCATTGTAATCGCTCTTATGCTATAGTTTATAACTAGGTGCCATTTTATCAAAATGAATGATTCACTCAGTATTTCCCCGCTGACAAAGTATTTTTAAAACATGTTTCAGGCGACCTGCTGTAAATCAAGGAAAATGTGCTACGGAGCACTAATCAGCTTGAAGTGGTGGCTCAGTTAAAATGAATAAACATGTTTTAAATAAATCAGGGAATTTCCTAGTAAAATTTCCTCTATTGTAAATTACGGGGTTTATCCCGAAATATGAAATAAAATAATCGGGAAATTCATGTTTTAAAAGATCCTGTTTTAAAATCTTCCGCTGTCGCATCAATTAAATACCACGGGTTCCTGTCTCGCGTCTCCTGACCGGGTCAAACCGGGGCTGGGGCCATGACATACAGTCCTTAATAACTTCATCCTCTACAGTCCTTAATAACTTCATCCTCTTCGGCTAATTTCCCATTCACTACATCTATTGAATAGAGGGTGTCTAGCGTACTTGCTTCTACACCAAGTAGGTTCTTAAGTTCCATAGATACAAAGCTAAAGTCGACGCCAGTATCAATCAAAATGGATACATAGTGTTGGTTAATAGGGAACGTACCCGTCACAATATTCAGGTCCTAGCACGTTTTAGGAGCTCCATTCGTGAAACTCTTCCTCGTGCTTGGTCCTTCTTAGGGCAGTTTTTCCTAAAGTGCCCTGTGTCACCACATCTGAAACAACCTGGAACTCTATCATTAACGTTACCGCCTTGGTTGTTGTGGTTATCTCCTTGGTTGTAGTCACCGTTTCCTCCCTGGTTGGGGTACCTTGCCCAACAGGTATCCTTGTTGTGTCCCTTCTTTCCACATCTATCACACTTAGGTTTCGAGCATTGACCTTCATGGTGAAACATGCATTCGTCACATCTCGGCTTATTCCCCAAATAAACCTTTCCTCTGGCCTCATTGGTGGCCCAAAAAGCTTTCGTGCCACGAGGCGGATTTGCCTCCCTTCTTTTGTTTGCGTTTGAGTTGTCATGACTTGCTCGGGTTCCTTTCTTCAGGCTTGAAAACCTTCTCTTTGTTCCACCCAAAGAAGACTCCACATGCGTCTTCTTCCCAACTGGCTTTTCATTAGATTTCTCCACCATTACTCTGCCCTCGATAGGACCTAGGGCAAGAGTTATCGCCTGAGCGATTCCCATTATGGTTCCTCTTAGTCCGCCGCTGTATGCAATGTTGCTTGCTTCGTACTGGTCGATTGCTTTAGAGACTTGCTGGTTTACTAGAGCTTCAAGCTCAGCTCTTGTTGCAGGTAAAGGTTTCGATTGGGTCTGACCCATGTCCCTTTGTTGTGGTTCCATGAGCTTCGCATGCATAAAACATACCGATGAAATTAGACATTTATTTTAGAATAAATATTGTCGTCGATAAGTGAAATCAAAGCTCATTAGTCGTGCACTATAAGCATAAGGGTAAGGTAATTCCTAATGAGGCCTATGCAAATCTTCCCACCATAATCATCTCATCCTTGAAATGAGTCACAACAGAATCTTGCTAAGGGTACATCGACCCTTACATACACCATAACAACTTGTTGCAATTAGTCTTGCGTAGAAAACCTCCTCGGAGTCACCTTACTCTAATTGTCGCAAGTCATCCAGTGCTATACAAAATTTGGTGAGGCCTTCCCTTCACCCTGTTTCTATTTTTCCTTCAAGTTTCCGACTCTTCCATAGTCTTTATTTTTACAAAAAACGGGCACACTTCCCAAGGATGGGGTTGTGCATTACCACCACGGGTAGGAGGCGATAGTGGAAATGCGGAGGTAAGGTTGTGAGGGTACGTGACTTCATCCTTGTGTCCGAATTCTGTTTTGTAGCAAACGTAGAGCGGTTCCAAGGTGTGAATGCACTACCCTAACGATGGGGTGCACTTACGGGATAAAGAGCGCGGAGGCACTGATAGAGGTGTAGATCGAGAAGAATCTTCTTGCCTGTGTCTTTCATGTGCCTAAATGGAACAACAATCTGTTGTGAATATCGAGTGGTTACTTTCGCCCTTATAATATGTGTCCTATACTCCATGGCTCTCGATTGTCCAATATAGGGAGGACCCCTTTGCCACACTAGGCTGTGCGACGCATACATTGAGTTGGCTTGGGCTCCAGGAGTCCCAATATGGTTGGCACGGTCTTCATGAATGCTGAACATAGTGTGGTAAAAGTTACACTACAGCTCGCGCCATGCTACCTCCTTGGGGTAAAGCAGATATCAAATGTTGGGGTCTGTCGTAGTAACTACAATGGATAAGTTGGGTTGCTGTAGGTTCCATAAAGTAAGAATCTCAAGGTGTTGAGAAAAACCTTTTCTGAGTGTTGACCATCTTCACTTGATTAGATACCGAGTCCCAAACGACTCGTACTACAGGTAGATGTGTTAGGTGCAAGGCAGGCATAGGCAGACTTCCTACCCTTGTGGAGTATTATAGTAACCATCTCAGTTAATGTTCCACTAGATGGGTGGGGGGTTTGAATAACTTAGGAATTCAAAATAGATCGTGATCATTTGCTTGACCCGCAGAGTCCATCAGGATTTCCATGCACTACAAGTTGTTATTACGTGGGCCCCCGTAATAATAAATCGTCTTGCATGGTCACCCTAATTTTCCCTCGTTCAAAGGAGCTGATCAATCAGAAAGGGGGCACTACTGTCCTCATACCTTCAACATGGAAAGGACCTTTATGATGGTCCATGCGCCAACGTCCGTTGTTGTTATGCGCGAAATGGCACAATGCTTAGACAGAATAGGAACACGGAGGGTTCCTAGTAATAGCAGCTGGAGGGGCACCTTTAAGATGAGTACTTCATTCTCTTTGCCTGGAAAAGAGTGTCGTCAATCAGGTTTTTGTAAATGCCCCAGGGACCTCGTCCTACTAATAAGGTTGATGTCCAAGGTTACCTCCTCCGCCTCGCTGCCGCTACCATAGTCAGGCACCTTCGCGTTCGAGAGGGAAGAACAGCCATCTTCTACGGAATCAAGCTCAGGGTCTTCGTTTGGTAACTACGTCAGCCACAAGCTTCACAAATAACGCGAGGTCGATAGTAGCATTGTGCGAGTCAAGAACAGTAATAGAGTTCGAAGTCGAAGGTATCTCGCTCCCGTCAATAATCCCATACATATATATATATGCACATATAATAATAGATAATAATGCTACTTAATATATACAAGCAAATAAATACAATATGTCACATATGACTCTCGGTTGTTCTTTCGGGGGGGGGGGGGTCATTTTGTCTTTGGCAACTCTATCCCACATGGACTGACTGTACCTCAACTGGCACATTACTGAGGGTATTCCCTTCCCTACTAATGTCCTTACTTTGCCTTTGCTTCGTCTTTGCTTTCTCTTTCCTTTGTCTTTCCTTTGAAAGATGTTCGACTCATGGATCTTGGCGCTTTTTGTAAATGCAATGAAAAATATTTTGCGAAGTTTTTCGTGGGAGAATCCTAGTGATTGTAGTCTAGACTCGAGAAGGAATCCTAGTTCACTACAATCGAGGCTCTGATACCAAACTGTCACACCCTGACTTTTGCGGAAGCGTAGTGATGTGTGACATGTTCAATACCATTGCATTCAATTATAGTAAACAACTATATGATTAAAACATGACGTTCATCCATTCATAAGCTTGAAAAGTTACAAACACAAGTCTTTTAAGTTTCAACCAAAATCCTCAAGTTAAGTTACAATACAAAAGTGGATGACATCTAAACTTGGACTTTACGTCTTGAAAACAACACCTGCGCCCAAGATCCATCTCGTTTCCTGAAATACATGTAATTTTGAAAACATCAACAAAAGTTGAGCGAGTTCATGTGTTTCTGTATGTCTTCGAGTAATCTTGTAAACATCTGTAAGTATGCCTTTTGTAAATCGGTATGAAAGCGTTTATGAACAGATCAATTAATGATTTGCAAGGTCATTAATATGTGTGCAACGGTGTAGGAAGGCTCATCCCTTTTATGCGTATTTCGTACCGGGCCATCCGGCGGGAACGACATAGTCACCACATGGTCCAACCCGCGGGCTCATGGGTGGGGCTCGCAACACCCAATAGATCTATCACTCATGCCCCTCGGTCCTTAAACAAGGATTAATGGTCTTAAGTTAATCACCTACCCATTCACATGATCTAACAGTTCATTCCTTAGCTAACCATACCATTTGTAATCATTGAAATATTGTAACATGTATTTCACCCCCGAAGTTATAAAACTGAAAACAGTTAAAAGAAAAGGGGGACATGAACTCACTGATCTGCGTCTTGTCTCTTGTATACCCAAAGTATGTATCCTTACGCCGTACTACAACCTACACACGTGTTATGGTTTATTAGACGGCTGGGTCGTGCCACGACTTTTAGTCTTGTTTGTTATGAGTTGGTATCTTTGTGTTACATCTTTGATGTACTTGTATTATTCCAAAGTGTATAATTACTTGTTAAAATAATATATCTTGACTTGGTACATCATGTATTTATACATGTATGTTCTCCCAAGGATGGGTATAATTATACTTATGTATTTTTGCCAAGTCTTGGTGGCGTATTCCGGTGTGTATTTGTACGTACGAGGATACGCATTTTCTTCTATTTATTAAGTATTCTAATACTTAATTTTTGTATTTAAATTTCCGGAATATTATTTTTGACCAATAAAAATCACCAATTTATATTCTTAAAATATATATATTTTAAGAAATCTTTTGTAGAAAATTATCTATAATTTTTCCTTGGCAAAAATAATTATATTTTCATTTAAACCTCAAAAATAATATATTTTCAAGATTAACTTAGAAAATATCTATAAATCCATTTTCACCCAAAATAATACACTCACAATTTGTTTAAGAAAATATATATTTTCTTCCAAAAATAATATACTTTCTAATTGTACAACAAAATATATTTATTTTTCTCCATCCAAAATAATATATTTTCTACTTGATAAAAATATGATATATTTTTGTAATACTTGTAAAAATCATATTTTCGTTTCTTTGGTTTCCAAGATATCGTTTAACTTATTTGTCAAGAAATATATATATGAACTCAATTTCTGGAATATTTATGTAGTTTATATTCCTTTGTTTGGTTTGTCCAATTTTTGGGTATAAATTATATATTTGTTTTCTTGGAATTTTAGTAATATTTTGTATTATAATTATAGGTATTTTGGTAAGTTATATTATTTCAAGTCCTAAAATAATATAACCATTACACATAATATACAAGTAATCATACAAATTGTGACATCTAAATAGATATTTTCCTAAGTACATATTTAGTCACTTTTATTTATCAAAAACCAACCTCCAATATTTGTAATTTTTTTAACAAAAATTATGGCAATTTTTATATGAAAAACCATGGTTAAAATATACTTATAACACTTGTTTAAAAATATTTTTCTAAGTGTTTAAATTCTAGAAAAATTTTGCCATAGTTTCCCCTTAAAAATGAAGGTTTCCATGCTTTCAAAGCATATCATTTTCTTTTAAAATCATCATCAATCAATCAACAATTCAAACAACACTTACCATGTGCCAAAATCATTCATTTTACACTACTTCATGAACTTGAAATTTTGTAAAAATTTGTAGTAACTTAGTATGTTGTTAAGTAAGCTTAGTTACCCTTTAAAGTGTGATTATTTGTTTATAAATATGATTCTTGAAAATTTTAGATTTTCACAACTTGTAAAATGATTTTTCTAAAAATCATTCTTTTGAATTTTTCTTGTTAACAACATATTTCTACACTTGATTTAACACTAAAAACATGATTATTTTCTTTAAAAATCATGGTTATGTAAATCTTGTAATTAAACTTGGTTTCTTGAGAAAATCATCTTTGAAATCATCCATGTAATAGACTAATAACATGTATTCATCATCATCTTACACAAAATCATCTTTGTTTTTAAGTTCATGATGAACATAAAGGATGATCATCTTGATTTACCCAAGTTTCATCCTCTCACTTGCTAGATCATGTGTTTAATCACAATCTAGCAAGCTTCATATGATGTTTAACATCATAAACACAAATAATCAACAATCAAGAAGCACATATACACTAAAACAACAATGATTCTTATGATTTAGAGCTTTACGTTAAGAGTTATATTCTTATTCTTTCATGATGATTGTGATTAACCATTAACATAATCTTTTAACCATCATAACAAGAAGTAAAATGAGATTATAAGAGTCTTACTACTAGCACAAGGCTAGGGAAGAGATCAAGAATGATAAAGGTGATAAACTTGGTGGTTAAAAGCTCTTGAGAGAGGTCCTTCAACTTCCAATGGCACCAAGCTCCTTACACCTTTGTAGCACTTGGGAATAGATGAATGAGACTTGAAAAATGGTGGTGGTGTGTGGGTGATTCTCGGCCGAGACCAAGAGGAAGAGAGGGAGAGAGATAAAGGCGTTGGTGTGTTGTGAGAAATGAGATTATGTAGGTCTTGTGGTTATTAATAACATCTTCCAACATTACATAAACTCTTGGGTAAAATGTCTCTAAAGCATGTAACATATCGAATAAACAATTGTTAGAAAATCATGGGTGGGTCCACCCCCATGTAATCGTGAATTGAGGGGGGGGGGTATTGGTTGGTTTGTAATGGTTAGTTAGGTTAATTAGTTAGATTCTAAGTGTAGTTTAGTAGTATATGTGTGTTATGTGATTACAAGATGTGTTATGATGTTCGGGGACCATAACTAGCTCAGAAATGATAACACAGTGCTTCTGGTGAAAATTTGGTGTTTCGGGTAGTGTCAAGTTGTTCGGTTGGTTACCGGTTCTTTAAGGTGCTAAATTACGCAATTTAGTGGGCTTTATGTTCCCTTTTGTGACAGTTTTAATTCCCAACACTTAGGAAAGTATTCTGGATCATTAAACCAAAATTCTGCATTGTATATTGTTGTTAAAAAGCTGAAAATTGCTGAATTTTATTGTTTTCTGCATAATTCTGCAGTTTTAGTATGTTTCGGGCATTTTCTGGCACTTAAATCATGACTAGGAAGACAGTTTTGTAATCCCTACTTTCCTACACATTGTTCTAGTGTAACTCTTGGTTTCGGGGCTCATTCTGTGTCTTGACATCACTTCTGCCTGAGTACTGAACTCCCGTCAGTACTTCTAGTTGTCTGATAACTGTGCTAACTTTGTTTCGTGCACTAATTGAACTATATATTGTTGCATGCAATGATAGTAAATAATCTTGCAATTTGTAATGCACTTGTATGTATATGACAGCATTCAAAAAATTATTCATGTCATTAACTAAATCAGGCACAGTCATTAATGCACAAATTACTATTTAGCATTGTACGGAATATGTGGAAAATTGCCAGTTGTCACACAAACTTGATCTTTAAAAGACAAATCAAGCAATGTATACTTAACATACTGCACACGAGTGCCTTGTAGCTAATGGCTTGAAATTTGATCACATGAAAACCAACTTGCTTGAAACAGGTTTGATGTCCGCACTAGCCCAGCATGGCGCGCGTGCCTGGCGATTTGTCTACGCGTAAATAAACTGATTTCGAACAAATTGACCGAAATCCTACTTATCTGCCTAAACTGCTATAATCGGTTGTTGAATTGGTTGGTCAATATTTGGCCCGTTCCTATTCCGACCGAAACATTTCTACCTAATCTCGGCTACACCACAACGCGCGGGTTCCCTACTAGTATGTATATGCGAAGCAATAAGAGGAAAAGAGAAAGACTAAGGAAAAAGAACGATGTGTTATTTTCTTTGAAAAATGATTTTTTATGTCTAAAACATATCATACGATTTCCATAAAATAGGAGTCGGACCATCGTAATGGTGGGGGTAAAGCATCATAACTTTTCATGAAACAGAATGACGGTTGGGGTATAACTGTTATCAGTTACTAAAACAATATTTTAATCAACTTGGATAGCATTCTGAATCCTTAATGTTTCACTGTCACATCAAAATATTCCGTATACATACAAAATCGATAGGAGTCAAAAAAGAAAGCTTTCAGTAAAGAACGAGAACCGGTCATGTTTTGTGTCTAAAACACATCAAATGGTTTACGTTAAATAGGAGTCTAACCATCACATTGGCTAGGGTGAAGCATTGCAACTCTTTGTGATATAGTATGACAACTAAGGTGTAACTGCTATATCTGTAACATTATTGGGAAATCTGAATAGAAACATGTTATTGTCACTTGGTAGTTACCACTCGGAATTACCAATGAGAACAATCTTTGATAGTTATCTGCTACTTATGCACAACAGATACTAAAGATTAGTTTCCAATAACAACGTGACCCCCGCTAGGGACTCATCCATTTGGACTCCATCAGGGCCCCATCCTAGACCCTGCGAAAGGGGCAATTCCCCTTTGGAACCCCATGTTCTAGGGGTTTCACCCTCCAGGATCCTTGAAGTTTTTCATGATACCTTAAATCATTAGAATAGTCGTTATTGAGTGTGTGTTTACACCTTCTAACTCGAGTCTATGTTTATTCAAATTTCTCAGTTGGTCTTAGATAAATCCAATTATACTAAAATAATATTGATCATATAAATATCCCAAACATTTAACAGGCTATTGATGTATGAAAGAAACATTGCCACACTAGTAAAGCAATCAAACAAAACTTCGAAGAAGCAAATTGTTCCTATTAAAAAACTATTGTTATTTTGTAGTGTCGTTCACACTAAAGTTTTTTTTTTCAATACAAGACCACTCGTAGTGGGGTTTTTTATCGTTTTTTCAAAAAAAAAAACGCCCAAACACGCCTACCAACCGCCCCTGTGGGCGTATTTTTCAAAAAAAAAAAAAAAAATTGACTGGCGTGCTTTTTTTCACGCCTTCAATGTTTTCTTTGGCCAATTACATTTTTTTGATATTTTTTTATTTAATTCTATTACATCTGTTTTACATAATGTCTCACAATGCCCACATACTCACTACACCTATTTTAATATAATGTCCCACAATTCTCGCATGCTGACTGAACCACAAACGCTCAAAGGTTTTCCCCCTCCCACTACACCTACACCTACACATACACATGATCTAAACACATTATATATATATATATATATATATATATATATATATATATATATATATATATAGTTTTCGAAGGATAATGAATAGTAATTTCAATTTTAAAATAATATATAGTTCTTTAATATTTTATTATATTAATACATTTTTAACATTTGTTTTTAACTTTTAATATATTTTAATTTTTTTCTATTTATTTTTAGCTTTTAACGTATTTTTATTTTTCCTTTTCTAAAACCATATTTTCTTTATCATTTGTTTTGTTTTCCATAATATTTTCTTTTTTTTAATTTACCTTTACTTTATCAATTAATTTGATATTTCTTTAATAAATTATGTTCGTTAATTTTTTTTCAAAAAACTTAAGTACGTAGTTGAGCTTACTTTTTACCCTCAATTAATATAAGTTTTATTAAAAACGAATTTATATTCAAAAATAAAGTATTAATTTTCTATCGTAAAATGATACGATGATAAACTGAACCGATTCTAACGGTTTGTTTTTCTAAACAACATTCTACATTTTGAAATAACGTTTGTTTTACATTATCGTTTGCTTCGTTTCGCCGCAACACACGAATAAAAAAACCTAGTTGTGATAAAATATATGATACGCTAAAAACGAAGCCCTTTTTAACGCTGTGCCTTTTCCAATAGTAATTCGAATTGTCGCTATCTTACTTCCCAACTATTACCTTTTTGGCTTTTTCATCATATCTTGCTTTTTTAATTTTCCTGAACACTAATTCAAATCTTGAATATTCAAACAAATTGGACTGCACAGTACAACTCTAATTCAAATCTTGAATATTATTCATTTTATATATCTTTAATTTTAAAATAATACGTAGCTTAATATTTTATTATATCAATATATTATTTTATATAATTATTACTTTTAACTTTTAACATATTTTTAGTTTTTTCTTTTATTATTATATTTACTTTTAGCTTTTAACATATTTTTATTTTTTCCTTTTTAAAACCATATTTTTTCTTTATCATTTATTTTTGTTTTAATAATTCTTTTCTTTTTTTTTTTTAATTCATCTTTACTTTCTCAATTGGTTTGATATTTCTTTAATAACTTATGTTCGTTATTTTTTTAAGCATAAGTACGTAGTTTTGTTTAATTTTTACCCTCGATCAATATAACTTTTAATAAAAACGAATTTATATTACAAAAAAATATTTATTTGGTATCGTAATATGGTACGACGATATCATCTGAACCAATTCTAATGGTTAGGCTTTCTAAACAAAATGCTACATTTTCAAATAATATTATTATTTGCTCCGTTTCGTGACAACGCGCGACGTAAAAAAACCTAGTTATTATTAAATTACATCATACTAGCGCTGGTACATTTTCATTTTCAATTTTTGAAGATTGACCACGTCACTTTCTGCATTTTATAGCTTTAGTCCCTGGAGATGTTTAGTTTGAGAGAGATAACAAATAGATGTGTTTCCGGAAATACAAGATATGTAAATAGAAGATAAGGTAGAAATCAAGTATGGTGTAAATATATAGTTTTAACCCTTCAACGGTGATAGATCTGGCGCGAGGAGATGCAATCGGTTTTCCGATGATCCAGCCGACGGTTAAGATCCGACCATGGTCTTCAGATCTAGCAGCGGAAGGTTGGTCCTAGAGGTGGCTGTTATGAGTGTATTAAAGAAAAATGACGATGGCGCGGGTGGTTCAAAGCTTAGCCGACAACAATGTGGTGCTAGACCCCAACAACGACGGTCGCGGCGAGCCGCTGCCATAATCCATCAACGGCGGTGCTTCGTAGGTAGAGGTGGGTTATAGGGTGGTGTGACGTCGACGGAGATGGGTCGGTTGAATGAAACGACTACCAGATTAATTTATTGACACCCATATTTGTATGTGAGAAAGATATATAGAGAGAGAGAGCTATGGGGTGCTCCTCACTTGGCGAGTGGTAAACATTTGTATGTGAGAAAGATATGAGATTATTGATAAACTTTTTCCCTAATCAATAATGTCATGTTATGTCAACTTTTCTATACACTTCATATTTTGCATTCAAACGCCAGGGGTGCTCCTCACTTGGCGAGTGGTAAACATTTTTTTTTAAAGAAAGATAAATTTGTTGTTGCCAAGAAGAGAGTACGGCCTACCATTAACCCCCTCTCTCTCCTCTATCTCTTCTCGCATCGGTGAGTAGTCACCGTGGAATCACCTTACCGAACACCGCAAAGGTGCCGGCGATACCATGCCCGCTCGGTGAATTCCTCCCTGCACAAACTTACCGAACCCACCTCTTCCACCCTTACAATAGAGAAATAAAAAAGTCGAAGTTGAAGCACTGGAGAGTTTTCTTGAAGATATAAAAAAGAGTTAATAGCCAAAATGGTCCCTGAGGTTTGCTCACTTTTGCCACTTTAGTCCAAAATCTAAAATATTTAAATCTGGGTCCCTGAGGTTTGCATTTTGTTGCCATTTTAGTCCAAATTTCAAAAACCCCCTTTGTTGACTGTTGCAACCAGCCTAGTTTGTCCTTTTTCGCAGGGGTATTCTGGGTTCTTGATCTGAGTTTGTTATAATAACTCATAAAAATGACCAAAATACCCCTGCACAAAAGGACAAAATAGGCTGGTTGCAACAGTCAAAAAGGGAGTTTTTGAAATTTGGACTAAAATGGCAACAAAATGCAAACCTCAGGGACTCAGATTTAACATTTTTGGATTTTGGACTAAAATGGCAAAAATGAGCAAACCCCAGGGACCATTTTGGCTATTAACTCTATAAAAAATGATTTGGTTTGAAGTCCAATCCCTTCACTTGATTTGTCTATGCCGCTTAACCTTCAAAACCTTACAGGAATCTATTAATGAGCACATGTAAATATTCTTATTTTTTCTACACTTAAATACCAATTTTTACTTTAACAAAATTTAAATGACTTACTAATAAATATCGTTGAGTTTATAAAAGTTAAGTTATTCAATTAAATAAGTTAAGCATAAATTATTTTGTGTTCATTAAAAATATTTATGCTTTTTAATTATAACTTTAAAATCTTAACTCTTCCGTAAAATCTTGAATATACCATTACGACATATTCCTTTTTATCAACGTTTCAATGTAGATTTCATTTAAAGTTGTACGTAATAATGTACACGTTGTCAAAACACAACTTAAAGAACGTATGAAGCAAAAATAAATTGAAAACACAAAGAACGTATCACCAGAGAGACTTTGCATTTTATATTTTTTTTTTTGTTGATATCTTAATTTTTACCGAAAAATATTTTAACACCTTAATTTTACTTTTACCTTACAATTATAAGGATTTGAACAAATAACTTCACATTTGTGTGGAAAGACACTATACCAAGATCATATTTTAAAATGAGTTATATTTTATCAGAACAAGTTGGTTTTTAATATTTATTTATTATTATAATTATAATAGCTTAAAGAAACAGGTCTTTACATTTTGGTTTGTATGCAGATTTTCCGCCGCAACGCCCGGTGGCATGGCCGCCCCTGAAGGTGGGCGGGGAGGACCACCGGCCAGGTCCCAATATTTTGAAGGGCATGTTATTTTTTAAAAAACTCCGATATGTATATGTAAAAATAAATAAATTAATAGGGTATACCTATACAAACACCAACATAGGCACACTTACCAAACTATTTTTATGATTTAGATTAGTTATTAACCTACTGACATTAAGTTTAGACCTAAATTTAGTGAGCTCACTACCCATTTTCGTTAAGGCCTAAGGGCACGTTTTTTCAAACTCGAACAGGGTATATGAATTCTTAGGGTCGACCCTGCCCGGCGAAGACATCCTAGTTATAATAATAAATAAACGATATATTACAAATGAATAGGTATCTATCTACTATAATAAAAGAAACCAAGTTTTAGACACGTGTCATTCATTGAAGTCATCTATTTTTATAGATAATTAATATCAATTAAAAGATAATTATACAATTTAAACAATTCATATAGGAGATAATATATATAATATTTTAAAATAGAGTAAATTACAAAAATCGTCCTTTATGTATGTCACTTATTGCAATCCGTGTCGTTTGTCTTCAATAATTACAGAAAACGTACTCGATGTTTGCAAACCCTTGCAAGTTATGTTCTTTAGCCCTAACTCAGTTAATTTAAATGATTTATTTATTCTATTAAACTAAAATAGTTAAGGGTAGAAACTATTTCAAAAATGTTTAAAAGGTGTTTATTGGTTCTATACTTATATTTTCGTGTTCAATTCTCAACTCAAATACGATAATCACTATGTTTACGTGACATTTATAAGAACAATCACCGCAATCACCCCATCATCGTATATCGAGTATATCCGTTAGTTTTTTTAAGATATAAATTTTTATTAGATTCATTCAACCCGTGTAATAAACAAGGTTTTTTAAAGATATAACATTTATTATTTTTTACTATACAAAATTACATTTATACAAGTCGTGTAATACTCGGGGTTTAAAAATATAACTTTTTTTATTATGTAGTATATAAAATTAGATTTATTCAATATATATAATACATAGCATTTATAAAGATATAACTTTTTATTGTTTGGTATATAAAATTACATGTGTTCAACCCGTATAACACAGCCTCCCGCTTTAGTCTCCCTAACGATCGAACTTAGTCTCGCTCCTCAGCTCGACGAGGTTCTTAAAAGTGTAACTTTTTTATTATTTAATATATAAAATTAAATTTACTCAACCCGTACAATACACGGGGTTCTTAAAGATATAACTTTTTTATTATTTAATATATAAAATTACATTTATTCAACCAATGTAATAAACGAGATTTTTAAATATATATTGTTTTATTATTTGGTATATAAAATTGCATTTATTCAACCCGTGTAATAAACGAGATTTTTAAAGATATATATTTTTATTATTTGGTATATAAATTGCATTTATTCAACCCGATTTTTAAAGATATATTTTTTTATTATTTGGTATATAAATTGCATTTATTCAACCCGTGTAATACACGGGGTTCTAACCTAGTATAAATTATAATAAAGGATTCTAATTAATGGATATCTATTATTAATATTAACATATATAAATATGTTAATAACATATAAATATATTAATCTCATATCTGAATTTTTTAAATATATAGTAATAATATATATAAATATAAATATAAACTATTATCGCTAGATATATTTATGTTTTGTCATTATCCATATTATCCATATTAATTTAATTTAAATCGGTAATGAATAGTGTTTTGAATTTTTTAAATATTCATTTTGAGTTTTTTAATAAAAGATATCCATATTAATTTAAATCGGTGATGAATAGTGTTTTGAATTTTTTAAATATTCTTTTTGAGTTTATTAAAGGATTATTTATCATTTAGTTTTTTTTTAATACCTTGATCATGTTAGTTTTTTTAATATAACTGTGTAACTATACTTTTTAAAGATTGTGGTACAGTTTTTCATGAAAATGGATATCGTGTCGCTATCATACCAAATAGAACCAGAATCGACGATGTATAGTATTTACTTTTTTTTGTATTCAAAACAACATATTTTTTTGTATCGTATATTATACGAGTGCCGATAACAATATTAAAAATGTATTTTTTATTGTAAAATATACGAGTCTCAATATTTGAAGCATCTAATCGATTTCGACCAAATAACATCGGTACCTATATCGGCAAAATTAGAAACCGGTATTCATTTTTAAGGTTTTTGATTGATATAAAAGATGTGTCGATATCATTTTGAGCATATCGTGACTTTATTTCTTTAGTTTTCTCTTTCAGTTACTATAGCGAGTGTCGGTATTGAAACGAACCCAACCGAACTGATAATAACTGAGTTACCGCCGCATAGCGCGGGGGAAAACCTACTAGTACATATGAATTCAATCTCTTCATGAACAGTAACAAAAATTTTGATTTTTTTATTACCATCACTAAAGAAAGCAATACTTTATTCCATAGGAAATAGGTGACAGATACCTAATCGATAATGTGATTTTGGTTTCTAATCGTAAAGAACTATCAAAAAGATTATATACATTTTCATTACTTAATTAGGTAATAATTTGTTTTATTAATTATAATTTTATTATCTTGTTTTTATTAGTTATAATTATATTATTATTATTATTTTGATTATTTTTCAATATATTTTGTTTTTTTAATAACTTTTAACATAAGATACGATATTTTATAAATTAACGTTGTTTACCCTTTTTTCGTTATTCTAGTAATATAGTATAATGCCTTATAAACCTTTGAATATACGTTGCGACATGCTTATTTTATCTGCATTTCAATAAAAGCTTTGTTCAAAACTGAACGAGTCAATTACAATTTGTTTTGTTCTTTATCATGAAAAACCAAATCGATATTGTCCGAACACCTCGGTAGCGGTGTAGAGTACCTTTTATATCATAAGCTATAAGCGAGTGTCGATGATGAACAAAATTGATATCATCCGATCAACTTTGGTACCATGTCAATTTTAACTGAACATTGGTACCAGTGTTTGTACTTTTGAAACCTTAATCGATATTCAATCTTATAGTTTTTTATCGATGTGAAACATGTGTCGATTTTCTAATGGGCACATCATGACTTTATTTTTTGGGGTTTATCTTTCGGTCGCTAAGTGCTGATCACGATATAAATGCTTTATCTAATTTAACCGATGATACCAACCGACTTCCCACCGCAACGCATGGGGGAAGTCCACTAGTTTATTATTATAGTTATCTTTAAAATCCACTTTTTACACGAATATTTCATTATTGTTGTTGTTGTTGTTGTTGTTGTTGTTGTTGTTGTTGTTGTTGTTGTTGTTGTTGTTGTTGTTGTTGTTGTTGTTGTTGTTGTTGTTGTTGTTGTTGTTGTTGTTGTTGTTGTTGTTGTTGTTGTTGTTGTTGTTGTTGTTGTTGTTGTTGTTGTTGTTGTTGTTGTTGTTGTTGTTGTTGTTGTTGTTGTTGTTGTTGTTGTTGTTGTTGTTGTTGTTGTTGTTGTTGTTGTGTTGTTGTTGTTGTTGTTGTTGTTGTTGTTGTTGTTGTTGTTGTTGTTGTTGTTGTTGTTGTTGTTGTTGTTGTTGTTGTTGTTGTTGTTGTTGTTGTTGTTGTTGTTGTTGTTGTTGTTGTTGTTGTTGTTGTTGTTGTTGTTGTTGTTGTTGTTGTTGTTGTTGTTGTTGTTGTTGTTGTTGTTGTTGTTGTTGTTGTTGTTGTTGTTGTTGTTGTTGTTGTTGTTGTTGTTGTTGTTGTTGTTGTTGTTGTTGTTGTTGTTGTTGTTGTTGTTGTTGTTGTTGTTGTTGTTGTTGTTGTTGTTGTTGTTGTTGTTGTTGTTGTTGTTGTTGTTGTTGTTGTTGTTGTTGTTGTTGTTGTTGTTGTTGTTGTTGTTGTTGTTGTTGTTGTTGTTGTTGTTGTTGTGTTGTTGTTGTTGTTGTTGTTGTTGTTGTTGTTGTTGTTGTTGTTGTTGTTGTTGTTGTTGTTGTTGTTGTTGTTGTTGTTGTTGTTGTTGTTGTTGTGTTGTTGTTGTTGTTGTTGTTGTTGTTGTTGTTGTTGTTGTTGTTGTTGTTGTTGTTGTTGTTGTTGTTGTTGTTGTTGTTGTTGTTGATTATTATATTATTACTTTACTAGTTCAAACAAATTGGAAGAGAAATCATAAAAAAGCGTCAATAGATAATAGCCCTTGGAAGTTCAACGTAGCATTTATAACCGGCCTTAGTTGTCAACATAGCAACGATACTAGTTGCATATATAAGTTAAAACACTAAAATCAGTAAAATAGTACATCTATAAAACTAAATCATTAGATTCGACACTTTTTATATAAAATTAAGTGTCGTAAACCAAAACTATAAAACCAGAATTACAACTAAAATATATAATAAAAAACTACATATTGAAATAAAATTATAAAACTTACCAGCAATTAAGAAACTAAAGTGATTTATCACATAAAAAATCACATCCGATTAAATCACTATAAGACCATTCCCAATGCAAGATGCTAAATGCACCCATAAAAACGTCCAGTCAGCTGTTACATAAGATTTTCATAAATGTAACAAAACAATAATTTTCTCTCCAACATGCAAATATCCTTAAACAATACTTATATTTCCACGTCATCACCACTTCTTACATTTTTTACTTTTAGTTACCAAATTCATTAATTAATTATTTTAATTTTTGTATTATTAAAATTAATAAAAATTATTATATAAACCAAAAATATGTTTTTTTTTTATTTTAGTGGATGTATATATATATATATATATATATAGGGGCTCATGCGAGAACTCCATTTATTGCGAGAACCGCGAGAACCAATGTGAACACAACCTAAAATAGCTAAAAAAACTTAACCCCCCCCCCCCCAAAAAAAAACCTAACCCCCCAAGCTACCCCCCCCCCCAAGCTAAATGCTAAAAACTAAAACCCCCAAAAAACCTAAAAAAAACCTAACCCCCCCCCCCAAAAAAAAAAGAAAAAACCTAAACCCCCTCCCCCACCCCCCCAAAAAACCTAAACCCCCCCCACCCCCACCCCCCAACCCTCAAGCTAAAATGCTAAAAACTAAACCCCCAAAAAACCTAAAAAAGTCTAAATTTTTTTTTTAATATTTTTTATGCTCAAATCGCTACTTTTAGTGGCCAAAAAAAAAATTTTTTTTTAAAATTTTTTTTTTTAATTTTTTATTTTGGCTTTGAAAAGTAGCGATTTTTATATAAAAAATATTAAAAAAAATTTTGTGGATTTTTAGCTATTTTTAGGCATTTTTGGTTGTGTTCACATTGGTTCTCGCAATAAGAAGTGGTTCTCGCATGATCTTCTCCCTATACATATATATATATATATATATGTATATATATATATATGTATATATAGGGTAAGGTTCATGCGAGAACCACCTTTATTGCGTGAAGCGCGAGAACCAATGTGAACACAAACTAAAATAGCTAAAAAAAACCTAACCCCCACCACCCCCCCCCCCCAAAAAAAAAAACCTAACCCCCCTCCCCCCCCCCAAGCTAAATGCTAAAAACTAAAACCCCCAAAAAATCTAAAAAAAACCAAACCCCCCCCCCCCCCAAAAAAAAAAAAAACCTAAACCTCCCTCCCCCACCCCCCAAAAACCTAAACCCCCCCACCCCCATGCTAAAATGCTAAAATCTAAACCCCCAAAAAACCTAAAAAAATAAAAAAAAAATCTAATTTTTTTTAAATATTTTTTATGTTAAAATCGCTAGTTTTAGTAGCCAAAATTTTTTTTTTGGCTACTAAAAGGAGCGATTTTCTTATAAAAAATATTAAAAAAAATTTTGTGTGTGTTTTTAGCTATTTTTAGGCATTTTTGGTTGTGTTCACATTGGTTCTCGCGGTTCTCGCAATAAAAGGTGGTTCCTAACGGAGGTTTGTCCTATATATATAGTGGAAGGTTCAAATGAGAAGAAAATTTTTGTAAGAATAAAAAGAACATGTTTTAAACCAATAGAAATGCTTCATTTTAGTTCATTTAATATGTGTATTTAATGTTATTAATAAGGGCATACAGGTAAATTTCTAATTGTAATTAATTAGCTAATTTATTAAACTTATAACTCTCAGTTTAAATATACTCTTTCAAGATAAAATATTTAGGGTGAATGACAATTTTTGACATGTGTAGGATAAATTTTAGTATGTGAAGGATAAATTTTAGTATGTGTAGGATAAATTCTTAAATGTGTATGATAAATTTATATATGCGTAGGGTAAATTTCGGTAAGTGTAAGATATATGTAGGATAAATTTTGAAATGTGTAAGATCAAATGTTTTTTTTTTTTTTGCTTTATTAATGAGAGATAAAATAATTAATGGGAGGAGTTATAAACTATTTAATGTTTTACCATTATGCCCTTTCTTCTTTTTCTTCTCACATTAAATTTCTTCTCAAATGAACCTTCCCCTATATATATATATATATATATATATAGAGGAAGTGTAGGATACAAATCCCCTAATCGTACATTATGTACGTGATCCCCACAGCCATACACGTGTCCCTGATTCAATTTAATTAGATAAAGGTATATCAGACATTCTGTTCAATCATCCGAGGGCTAATTAGGGAATTCCGTTAACAAGGAAGCAGATTATGAGTTCGTTTCAAAACCATCTATCTAATTATTGTTCGTATCAATTCGATTTGTAGGTTTTTTGATTGATTCCTATACCGAACACATTTTGGCGATACCGAAAATGCTGGATTCATCATTTAGGATGTTTATTTTGGGTTTTTCATCAGAGGGTTACAGTTGAAGTATGGGTTTTATTTGATTTGAAGGTGTTTTCATATTATTAGATTGTAACGAGATTGAAGATAAGATGTTTCTGGTTTTATTTGGTGATTTTAACATATCGCATGTGTTTTTTTTAACATATCCCATGTGTTGTTTTTAACATATCGCAGGTATTAAACATTGGATCATATGAATAATTTCACATGTTTAAGTTGGACATTTCGCACACAATGAAGTTCTAATATGTAATTTCGCATGTTTTAGTTGGACATTTTGATGTAGAGTGTGAAACATGGGTGTTTAAGGGGTGATTTTGTGTAGTTTAGCTTATTTTATATGATTATATGCTTGGAATTGTTTTATTGCGAGTGTATGTATGTTCACAGATAAGAATGCGTAATTTGGTGAAGATACGGGGTTTAGAGATAAAGTGGATCGTGTGAGATTGATGAATGCAGCTGTTGGAAGTATTCGGATATGTTTTGGGTTGAATAATAGCTCGGAATTGAAAGAAATACGAAACATTAAAGTTGAAGGGCCTTGGTGTCATTATTTAAAAGATTAATATAGTGAGAATACAAAGGAAATAAAGACTACTAAAGTGAGGGGTTGAATTGTCATTAGTTAAAAGTTGTAAAAGAGAAAGGAAAGGAGGTTGTGATTGCGCCGCGGGTTACGGTTTTAAAACCGTAACTTACGGATTGATGTTGATGCTTCATAAAATTCACAGCAGCTCCTACTTGTGGCTTACGGAATTCTGTCATTAACCTACGGTTTCAGGCAATGCTTCACACAAAATAAACAGCAACTTGCATTTGAGGTTTATGGTGGGAGTATGAAACTTACGGTTGAGAAGGGTGCAAAGTGTAATTTATAATGTGAACACATTTAATGCATCATTAAATTGTGAGACTTTTTTGCAGCCATACAAGTGATATAGGGAAGAGAAGAATCAAGTCAAACATTGAGGAATTAAAGGAGGCACATGGGATCATCAATTATTCGGGGGTTACACATTGTTTTTGAGTTTTGAATTGATCTTGGAGCCTCTCTCACCAAGCAAGATCATCTCCATTCCATCAAGACACCAATCGATCATCCGATTAAACCGAATCGAAACCCTAGTTCATCACCATTACCATCATCTTTCAATCCTCTCACCACCATCATTCATCACAACCCTAGTCACCATCATTTACTATCTCCAAGCATCAAGATGATCAAGAACAAGTTTCCAACATCCGGTGATCACGTCTTTTCGATCATGCGCGGCTATTTCTTGGAGGTTTCACCCCGGTGTAGGTTATTGTAAGTCTAGGGTTTGAACAATGTTTTAGTTTGATTTTATGTCAACTTGAATTGTATTTGAATTGGTTGACAATTGTCTTGCATTTGAACCATATTTGTGAATGGTCGAGTGAGTTATGAAATTTGACTTTGCGAAACAAGTTTGTGCAATTATGCCTTGTCATTCAAAAGGTTTTACTTGTCCGAAGTAACGAAGTGCATTGTGGTCCGTGATATGCGTTGATAGCAATTGGCACCTAAGCTTTGATGATAGAAATCCGTTAATAACATATTCAAGTAAATCAAATTCAAAACGTGTAAGAACCCTAGGATTGCAATTACTGAACCGGGTGTGAGCCTTGTTTTCTCTATCTTGTTTAAACCCTTAATTACATTCTTGAAATTATTAATCATTTGTAGTTATTAACTCAATTACTTTAGTAAATTTAATTCACATATTCTCAATCAAACAAAAGTACACAAAAACAAGATAGCAAGCTTCATAATTGTGACATCTTTGAGAATTCATCCAAATCCATTCGCAAACCACATACTCTTCGTGGTTCGACCCCTTGCTACCACTAGCTATTTGTTAAGGGTAAATAGGGCTTATAAATATTATCTTTGACCGGAGCGCGACACTCCGATCAAATTTTGGCGCCGTTGTCGGGGAGCTAGTGCGCTTAGTATTTCATTGCTTGTTCGATTTTAGTTTAGTTTTTCTTTCTTGTATATTCGTGATTTTACTTTAGGTGGTCGAGCTTGTTTGTGCAGGTACATGTTTTGCATGTATCATCTTTCAATATGAATTGGGTAGATGATGATCCGTGTGAGTGTTACGGAAGCGGAGAGCATTATTTAGAGGATTGCTCTATTTTCTACGAAAAAGTTTAAGCCTACAAGGATCGGGAAGACTACCTCAGCGGATTGTATGAATATAGGATGGTGGATTATGAAGATTTCAATGGTCCATCCTCACATTATCCATACACTAGACCACCACCACCACCAAATTACCAAGACTATTACAATTCGGAGATGGATTGCCATTATGAGCAAGAGCGGGGTTATAACAACTATGAACCCGAATTGCCAAATTTCTCAAGTTACCGGGAAGAATATGATGATTATTATAATGAATACCCTCAACCGGCATCTGAGGAACCTCAAGATTTAATAAGTTCAAAGCTCGATGCAATAATGAATGCCATAACTGCTATCATCACTTCAAATCAAGAGATTAAAATGGAACTGAAAAAAGAATTTGAGGTGAGAGATAAAGCTCATGAAGCCTTGGCAAAGAAAGTGGGTCAACTCGCCGAAGAACTGGCTCAACTTAAACAAGACCAAGAGGTGTTGGCTAATGGTACCATGGTTGATAGTGATGTGGTGGAAGAGGTTATAGATCTTCCTGAGCAAGAAGTTGAGTGTTTGAACCGAGCGGAAGACATGACACCGCGAGACGATTCGGATCCGAAAGAAGCCTACGTTCATTCATCCTTCTCCCATACTTATCACCCCAACCAACAAAGTTGGGGATGCGGGTTTGGGTATAAGGATTCGAAGGGTAGTCTTGCAAGACATTGGACAATTCGTCAAGAAACGACCCCAAAGTAGCTTACTACGCATGCCGCGTAAAATAAAAAGAGAATGGATCCGGCGTGCCAACTACCGAGCGTATGTTGGAAACTCGGTAGGCAAATGTACACTTCGACCACCATGAGAGGAAAATCAGGTATGATTGTTGTAGAGTTTGTATTATTTTCGTTTTATTTTATTTTCTTAGTTAAATGAACGTTGTGGGTGTGTTCCCTATATAACCCTCACGAGACCTACTCGTCCTCCCAAGCTATTGGGGGGTTTAAAAGGGCTTGTTGCATAAGCTAAATGCAACCGTGATTCCTACGAAAGTGGGTTAGGACTGTTATTGTTGTAAATTATTTTTCCACAAAAATCAAGGTAAATTAAGGCATGATTTTGTAACACTTTCCTAAAAATGGTAGAACTAAGTACCTAATAAAGTTCAATGGTTGTGAGAAGCATGCTTCTACACAAGGGTTAAGATTTGTAGGTACACCATGTTCGTGGGACGACCATTTTTGTGAAGAGAAGAAGAAGATATGGGCATCTAGTGAGAAAAATCAGGTGCATGCGTTTCCTTTTTACCTTGATTCTTAGATTAGTAATAAGTGCATTGTAATTGTATGTTATTTTCCGGGGTGGAATTTTTGGGAAGTTAGCCGTGTCACATCCCTTATGCGTTTTAAAACTCTAATTCTTACACATTGAGGACAATGTTTACCTCAAGTGTGGGGATGGGGGAGTAGTAAAAGTTTTCAATTTTGACCCATTCATTTAAACACTACAGATTGAGGACAATGTTTACCTCAAGTGTGGGGATGGGGGGAAATTTCAAAAATTTTTGAAAAATGTATTGTTTCGAAAGACATCTTAAAACGCAAGTAACTAAGTCAACGAGGGATGGCACAACTCATGTGGTCTTTTGTCGTGGTCAAGTTCAAATTAATAGCATGACAGGTATTTAGCGGGTAGTTATTTGGGAATAATCCACCTAAGAAACTAGCATTTTATGCATGTCACATACCATACCATTTAGATATGTGAGGTTTTGAGCCACTTTTACATTATAGAATTACATATTTATGTTTCTTTGTTTGAGTGGACCATTAGTCATGTATTGTAGAACTTGCATCTTTTGATACGTTTGAGACCATAGACCGAATACAAGCACAAGAATGAGTAAGGCATTAGGTAAACCTTTTCCTTTTACACAATTTATACATCCTTACCCAAAAATTTATCCCTTAGTACCCAATTTTGAGCCTAATCCTTTCGTTTTACCACCCTTTAGCCCATAACCTTAAACCTTTTTCTTTTAAACCCATGTGATGGAAATTCGATTATAGGAGTCAAGTTTGTATAGTTGTGAATTATTTGATTGCAAAAAAAATCAGAAAATGTTGCAAAAAAGAATAGAAAATCATTGAGAAAATAACAAAAATATGTGTTTCTAGTTTGTGGAATAAAAGGCGAAAAATGGTTGCCTTCTAGTTTGATGTTGGTAGTTAGTCGTGTTTCGAATAGTTGTTTCGTAATAAAAATCGAATTTTCATCACCTTTGCCACTTTAAATATCCTATTTCCTACCCTTAGCCTAGCCCCGTTACAACCCTTGCAAAGACCTTATGACTTGTGCTTAGTATTCGTGTTCGGTGGTGGAGAATGATTGAGTTGCATGCCTATGCGGGTACGTGTTCTAATCAGTTTTGAGTGATTACTTAGAAAGTGCTAATTCATTATCTAATTAGCCAAACTTTAAACCGAGTGGAGAGAACATTGTGAGGGATGTGCATGAATTATTAGTTTTAAGGGCGGGTTAATCTTGGGTAACCATTTTATATGTGATCATTCACTTTACCGTTAGATATTTCGAAAAGTGTAAAAAATTGAACTGGGTATGCCATTAAACCTTAACCTTAGTCTCGGGAAGGGGATGTGTGTTTCTTGTTCGACCCACGTGAAAGTGAAAAACAGATTTGCTTGAGGGCAAGCAAACGATAAGTGTGGGGATGTGATGTAGAGTGTGAAACATGGGTGTTTAAGGGGTGATTTTGTGTAGTTTAGCTTATTTTATATGATTATATGCTTGGAATTGTTTTATTGCGAGTGTTTATATTTTCGCAGATAAGAATGCGTAATTTGGTAAAGATACGGGGTTTAGAGATAAAGTGGATCGTGTGAGGTTGATGAATGCAGCTGTTGGAAGTATTCGCATATGTTTCGGGTTGAATAATAGCTCGGAATTGAAAGAAATACGAAACATTAAAGTTGAAGGGCCTTGGTGTCATTATTTGAAAGATTAATATAGTGAGAATACAAAGGAAATAAAGACTACTAAAGTGAGGGGCTGAATTGTCATTAGTTGAAAGTTGTAAAAGAGAAAGGAAAGGAGGTTGTGATTTGCGCCGCGGGTTACGGTTTTAAAACCGTAACTTACGGATTGATGTTGATGCTTCATAAAATTCACAGCAGCTCCTACTTGTGGCTTACGGAATTCTGTCGTTAACCTACGGTTTCAGGCAATGCTTCACACAAAATAAACAGCAACTTGCATTTGAGGTTTATGGTGGGAGTATGAAACTTACGGTTGAGAAGGGTGCAAAGTGTAATTTATAATGTGAACACATTTAATGCATCATTAAATTGTGAGACTTTTTTGCAGCCATACAAGTGATATAGGGAAGAGAAGAATTAAGTCAAACATTGAAGAATTAAAGGAGGCACATGGGATCATCAATTATTCGGGGGTTACACATTGTTTTTGAGTTTTGAATTGATCTTGGAGCCTCTCTCACCAAGCAAGATCATCTCCATTTCATCAAGACACCAATCGATCATCCGATTAAACCGAATCGAAACCCTAGTTCATCACCATTACCATCATCTTTCAATCCTCTCACCACCATCATTCATCACAACCCTAGTCACCATCATTTACTATCTCCAAGCATCAAGATGATCAAGAACAAGTTTCCAACATCCGGTGATCACGTCTTTCAGATCATGCGCGGCTATTTCTTGGAGGTTTCACCCCGGTGTAGGTTATTGTAAGTATAGGGTTTGAACAATGTTTTAGTTTGATTTTGTGACAACTTGAATTGTATTTGAATTGGTTGACAATTATCTTGCATTTGAATTATATTTGTGAATGGTCGAGTGAGTTATGAAATTTGACTTTGCGAAACAAGTTTGTGCAATTATGCCTTGTCATTCAAAATGTTTTACCTGTCCGAAGTAACGAAGTGCATTGTGGTCCGTGATATGCGTTGATAGCAATTGGCACCTAAGCTTTGATGATAGAAATCCGTTAATAACATATTCAAGTAAATCAAATTCAAAACGTGTAAGAACCCTAGGATTGCAATTACTGAACCGGGTGTGAGCCTTGTTTTCTCTATCTTGTTTAAACCCTTAATTACATTAAGTAAATCAAATTCAAAACGTGTAAGAACCCTAGGATTGCAATTACTGAACCGGGTGTGAGCCTTGTTTTCTCTATCTTGTTTAAACCCTTAATTACATTCTTGCAATTATTAATCATTTGTAGTTATTAACTCAATTACTTTAGTAAATTTAATTCACATCTTTTCAATCAAACAAAAATACACAAAAACAAGATAGCAAGCTTCATAATTGTGACATCTTTTGAGAATTCATCCAAATCCATTCGCAAACCACATACTCTTCGTGGTTCGACCCCTTGCTACCACTAGCTATTTGTTAAGGGTAAACATGGCTTATAAATATTATCTTTGACCGGAGTCTGACACTCCGATCACATTTCGCACACTATAAAGTATTTAACATGTTAAGCTCAATATTTCGCAGGCTTTAAAAGTAATTATATGTAATTTCGCACAGTGTGTTTTATAATTCAGTTCAATAATTCAAATCAAATAATTTAGTTCAATAATTGATATCAGTAATTCATATCAATAGTTTACAGTGCTTTTTCTTTTATTATAAAGTTTATCTTTTTATCACAATTTCAAACCAGTTATGTCTTATCTTATAAAAAATGGCAGACCTCCCAACATCCTCTTCTGAATCAAGTATCAAACAGTCTTTGAGAAAAAGGATTTAGGAACAAATTCAAGAGGACCGATCATGTCAAGAGATGCTGAAAACCAACATTTCTCGTGTAACAGAAAATATGAAGAGAAGACGAGAAATTGTGAACTTGCTATCTCAGATGCAAGTGAGTAGTCTTCAAGAAATTACTGTTATGTTCATGGTTGATTTGGGTGAGAGGAATGAGAAGCAGTTGAAAGAGTTGGCGGATGCAATAACTATCTTAAGATGCTCGATGAAGATGAAAATGAAGTTCCTTTCATCTTTTGAATGAACCTGTTTATTTTAGTTTTTTTATTTAATAAAACATGCAAGTTATATATGTTCCATATAACTCGCATGTTGGGTTATGGCATGGGTTTTAATTTCGCATGTCCATTTTCCATATTCTTCATATTATAAGCAATTCAATGTCAAACATGCGATTTTATACATAAAATATGCGATTTTAAAAACATTAATGTTATCTAACAAGTCTAACTATGCAACAAAAATTCAACATCAAACAAGTCTATTTGTCCTTCCAATAAATGCCTTCAACCTCTCTGGGATTATTTTGTCCAAAACTTTGATATACTTTTCTTTGTCCAGCCTTTTATCGAAAGCATTTGTCTCTTTAATTATTTGTTGACGCTCCAGATTTTATTCCGATAGAATGATCTTACTTATATATCTGTGCCTCAGGAGATGAAGTTGTGAATTATGTCTATTATTTACTTCATCTTCTTTCACAAACCCAGTCAACCATGGTGTTTTCCCCCCTTGTATGTTTCCATATGACGCATCGTAAATACTCCACAGTCTACACCGTTATTCTGCGTCCTCCATTCCATCTCTTTTCTTTCTATCACCGATGTTTCAAGTACTTTTATAGCTGGTGTTGGTTAAGGCCTTTTGTAGGTATAAAACCAATACCCTTCTCTGTAATATAGCAACATTGTGTCAGTAGCTATACATAAATATAACATGTATATGAAGAAGTTTTTATATTACCAGTGTGTCTGGAAGCCCCTTGTATCTATCCTTAAATTCTTGTTCATCTGCTGAATTGTCAATCAGCTCGATTTTTCCGGTTTTTAAGTGGAAGCACAAGACATAGAAGTGGTCACCTTGAAGTACCGGAATAAACACGAAGTCAACCGAATCAAGTTTTTTTACCTCATATTTCAGTATTATGTCTTCAAAGTTTGAGGTAAATACGTTTAGACGTTGGTTGTCTGTGTAAGTCTCCTTGTACATGATATCCGGCTGTATGTTATGTAATTAGAATCAATGTTAAGTAATGTATTACAAGGAATTTTATTACATGCGAAATTAGTACATGCAAAATAATGTTTGAAATTTTTTCACATGCGAATTGCTTATATACTGTATGCGAAATCTATATAGTATGCGAAATGTTGTTTTTTGTTCACAGAAATGTCTCCACTGTTCTACATGCAATTTGCCTATACTTAGTATGCGAAAACATTGAATATGCATTTTCTGTTTTGATGTCAAATGCCAAAATGTTTAGACAAACATACCATCATTGTGCTAAACAAGAAGAGTCTGTATGGTGATGATTTTCTATCCCTCTTCTTCTCTTCAAGGTTGAGAACATCCACAAATGCATCGATCCCGTTTGATGCTACGTACTGACCTCTGTAGAAGCTTTCGAAGATACCTTTGAATGTGCAAACCTCAGTTTTTGATCGGTAAAATACAGCCCTGGCATGCAAAAATTAAATAATTAAATATTTTGAGTGTATATATATATATATATATAGATAGATGTTTTTTAGTTGATATACTTGTTTTACTTAATCTATATTTGCAAATGTAGCGAATGTGTATCGGATCACACTTAATTCTTGATTCAAGAGTGCTTCGTGCATGTTTACCACTCTGTTGCAGAAAGGGAACAAAATGCTTCTCCAAGGTCTGCACATCTTTTCTGATTTCGAATCCTGGCGGCTTCTATTGTCTTATAAAGGAGTTCATTTAACCCCTTTGGTACAACTGTACCGGCTTTTTGTTTTGCAGCTTGAGTTGGTTTTGAGTTTTTTCTCCCCCTACCTGGTTTTTCTCCTTTATTTTCTACCAGGCTGGGTGCCAGGCTCAAAAGCGACTCAACTAATTGCAATTCCTCAGCCGTCACCTGAGGGCATACCACTTCTGGTTCCTTCTCAACTTCAATACCTGAATCGGTTTATTGGGGGTCCGTCTGTGTAGTTGATCATAAAGAAACCGCTTCCAGTTCTTGTTCCTTTTCTTGAACTTCTTCTGGAATTTTTTGTGTAGATTCGGCTAAGTTCACTGTTACTTCCATCCCAGTTTCAGTTTCACCACTTTCTTCAGGCTAGATTAAGTTAAAAAATATAATATTTTGTTCTTTTATTTTTTTTTCTAATATAAAGTGTTTTTTACCATAGACAGGTGGTTTGTAAGCGTATACACCCCTTTCCACAGTTTGAATGTTTGCAATAAGGGTGTCTGTCACTCCTCCATCATCTGTATTTGTCAATCCTTCATCATCTAGCTGTAGTACCCCTATAGATACAAATTATTGAATTTTAATACCTTAGAATCAAAATCTCATGTTATACATGACATGGCATGCGAAATCAAATGTCAAGTGTATGCATGAAATCGCATGTGTATTTTAAGGTATCACATGTGTATAGGAAATTCAATGTTTATATAAAATCGCATGTGTTAATATGAAATCGCATGTTTACCTTCTGATTCTATTTGTCTGACACTATTTAAAACATCGGATATTACTTGCTGAGCTTCTTCATTCTGTCTACTTTCTTCGTTTGTAGTATCTTCATGATGAACGTCAGAAGCTGCATTTTCAGGCTGTTGATGAACATCAGAAGGTGCAGTTCCAGGCTCTTGATCAACATCAGATGATGCAGTTCCAGGCTTTTGAACCGAATCAGGCGGCACACAAATGGGATTATTCCGAAGCGTCTCATCCCACTGCTTACAGGCCTCCATAATCTCCGGATCCCAAAAACACTTGGTTTTTGCATCTGAAACTAAGTTGTTCATCCCTTGAACAATTTGAACCATTTCAATGTATTTTTTGACATTGGTCCTCATTTTTTTCAACAGGTTCTGTAATATTTTTCGAGTTAAAATACTATCAATCTAGATGTCAAAAATAAATGGATTAAGTGAAATTAATATTTGTTGGGCTTACCTTTTTGTTGATGTTCGAAGCCTCTCGATTTCGTTGATAGGCTAAATCATAGACTACCGTTGGTGAAAGTGGAACAGGAGTGTTGCAATAGTCCATCATTTTCTGTGTCTGTGTCCCAACTCCAATCACAAGGTTCAACTGAGACATGTCCTGGAGGTCAAAACTGAAATCCATCATATCATCAATGTTCTCGTTATCGTTAGGGTCTTCCTCAGTTTCTACGTTTTCTACTGCATGTGCAGTCCTTCTTCTGTAGCTTTTTGTTGTGTCAACGGCTCGTATTGTATACTCCTCCGTTGAACGACCCTGTTCATTTTCATTTTCACTCTCATTTGTTGTCCATAGAGGTCCGTTATCCAAAATATGCTCCTCGACTTTATCAATCTCCGTAGATGTGATATAACGAACAACCCTCCACGACTTTCTCGAACAGTTGAAGCCTCTTGTTGTACTCATGCGTGTATAGAAGCTGTATAAATATAAAAAGGAGTTGATTTTTACTTAAAATATGTATTTATTTTATCTTCAAAGTCATCATCATACTCTATTTTTGCAAAATCGCATGCTATCAGACAAAAACCTTATAAAATCGCATGTATTCTTTAACCATTTACCAAAACCACTAATCTGATAAAATCGAATGAATTAGTTATGAATTCGCATGTATCAGTTAACCATCACCAAAACTACCTAATCTTATAAATCGCATGTGCAGACACAAACATTTATAAAATCGCATGTATCATTTAATCATATAACAAAACTATCTAATCTTGTAAATATGTTATCAAATGTAGTAAAGCATACCGTAAGAAAGGCAACAGGTCCCACGAACTGTATTTTTGTGTTCTTCCAGCCCGCTCGTGTACGACGCAAAGTGTCCAGTAGATATGAGCACGAATCTAGATGCGGTATGTCCTCAACAGCCTCTACACCAAGCAAACATCTATCATTTGCAGTTGTGGCCTTTGTAATCTCCGCAAAAAATGTCATCCAGTACACCAGGAAATTTATTCTAAACAGGCTCCCCCTCTCTTTGATTATCTATTGTATTTGCAATTAAGCCATGGTAATTCTCGCGTTTTCCCCCCATTGACTGATGAATGTATCCAAAACAGTATTTCCAATTTTTGGTTCTTTATCCTTTTCAATTTTCTCAACCTTTTTAACTTTTCTTTTATCCACTATTATTTCAACTGGCTTTGGTCTCTTTGGTATTCCAAATACCTCATAAACTGTGTCCGATGTAATTTTTATTTGGTGTTTACCTACGTTTAGCGTATCGAACATCTCGTCAAAGTTTCTGGCTAGCCAATATCCCAAACGTGTCGAAATATGGTTGATATTCATATCTAGAATAGCCCCAAAGCCCATATTCTTCACCTCATCAACCTGTTCTTTTGAAAATTTTTTCACAGCATCCATATACGATGTAGGTTGACATCTCAATAGTTGCTTCGTTGCTGTATTCGAAGAAAACCCTAGGTTCTGTTCTAGGTGGTTTCAGCTGGCTTGGTTTTTTTCCCTGTTCCACCTTTTTTGAAGGTTTTTTTGTTTGTATTTTGGATCTCTTGTCATCTTTCTTATTTTTTGGCTGTGGCTGAACGAAGTCATCATCCTCAGAACTTTCTTCCACAACCCTTCTTTTTTTGTTTTTGTTCACGTTTTTCAATGTTGATATGGGATCTTCAAAGTTATCATCGAACTCTATTTTTACAAAATCGCATGCTGTCAGACAAAAACCTTATAAAATCGCATCTATTTTTTTAACCGTTTACCAAAACTCACTAATCTGATAAAATCGCATGAATTAGTTATGAATTCGCATGTAGCAGTTAAGCATTACCAAAACTACCTAATCTTATAAATCGCATGCTTCAGACAAAAAACATTTATAAAATCGCATATATCATTTAATCATATACCAAAACTAACTAATCATATAAAATCGCATGGATGATTTATAAATTCGCATGTACAAGCTAACCACTACCAAAAATACATAATGATATAAAATTGCATGCCCTAGACCAAAATAACTTTATAAAATCGCATGCATCAGACAAAAAACCTTAACAAGCAAAGCTGTTCATATAAAATCGCATTTTGTCATACAAAACCCTTACAAAACCCTCTATAATATCGCACATGTATCAGCTAACCATTACCAAAACTACCTAATCATACAAAACCTCGTAAAAGACCTTACCAGACAAAAACCCTAACAAAATCGTAGTTAACAACAATACGTAATCTTATAAAACCATAGGTTTCAGACAAAAACCTTACTAAACAAAGCTGACTATACAAAATCGCATATGTCATTCAAAACCACTGTAAACCCCATTATAAAATCACATATGTCATTCAATACCGGGATTCGTCTTCTTTGACTGTGGTCAATCGTTGTTGAATCGCACCGGTAAGTAGAATGGAAATTGGGGGAAGAAGAATGCAATGTTTTGAATTTGGGTTTACGGTATGATTGTGAGTATTCTTTGCTGATTACCAGGGGTTTTGATTTCGCAATGGACGATTTTAACCTTGGCGGTATCATATATATATTTTAATTTGATTAATTTAATGACGTAAATTAGTTAAGCACGGGGTTTAAATGAGATGATCTGACGGTTGTTATTATAGCGTACGTAATGTACGATTAGGCCTATTGTACGATAACCGGCCTCTATAAATATATATATATATATATATATATAATACGAAAAATTAATGTATTATATAAATTGTTGTATTAAAATGGTTCACATATAATAATCAACTAGTTTTATTTTACGATGCGCGTTGTAGCGAAACTGAGCAAACGATAATGTAAAACAAACGTGATTTGAAAATAAAACATGTTTTTTTTAGAAAGCCAAACTTAGGATGATTTAGTTTATTATCACACCGTTAGTTGGTGTCCATTTGTTTAGAAGATTCAAATATACTTTATTCGTCAGGATAATCATGTAATAGTAGACATACGATCTGTTTAATGAAATATTATTTTTTATGCATAGTACTTTATTAATTAATACAAATTCATGGGTGAAAACATTATACGTAAACGCTATACGGTATGGTGATGGTCCTCCTTTGGAGGATGATCCGCCACGTAGGCGCCACGTAGGATGGGTGTGAGGATGGAGCAAAGAGGATGGAGGAATGGAAATGGGAGGATGGACCTAAAATGTATATGTATGTATTGTATCTATAGGTGTGTGAGAGAGGGGGAGGCAAGGTTTTTGTCTTCATTTGGAGCGTCTCCAACGTCCAGAAGAAGACGTCTAGGGCGAAGTTGGAGGGGGGCGGCGTGGTGTTTGGGTCGGCAACGATCCGGGACGGAGGGGACGACCCCCCATACCGTCTAGCCTAAGTAGTGTATTTACCGGTCCGATACTTGTAAGCATGTGTACATTCACAGTGAATGTATGTGTTCGATCACAATTTGAACATAGTGACACTTTCATAAGTAACATAAAATTGTATTGTATTCACAAAATACAATGTATTCACCCATATCTTTTCAGTGATGCTATTAGAAACTATGGTGTATATATTGAATGAATAGAATTGTGACTTGTCGTGTTTTAATTTAAAATATATTCATCACTAATATAACATTTATACGTAATGTGATCTAAAGTTGGGGTTAAGTTATTCTTCAAAAACTCCTAATTGTAAGAAGTGTATGAAAGATTTATAGAGTGACAAGTGTCCAATAACCTAAAACCTAAACCCACTACACCACCACCCAAAAACTAAACACCCATCCTCACCTTTGTATCTTTCTTACAATTAGGAGCCTTTATATTTGATCCTAATCCTTTAAAGTTGACATTGACACTTTGCAACGAGAAAGCATATAAGGCTAAACTTATTATACGTTATCTAGAAACTTCAATAGTTTTTCTAAAAGTACCGCTAAAAGTCTTTTTTTTTCCATTCAGGTTAGGCGAGTTATTAAATTTTTTGAAATAGTCATACAACATAGTTACATAGTTGGCAAATTTTGACAATAAACTTATTCTCGGAGGCTTAAAAATAACAGAGTTAATTACGTAGTTGATCATGTGGTATCGATCAAATTATTGTAATCGTCTTTGTGTTTTTTTATTCGGAGTCGCCAATGTCTATCTTTCTTACATTCCTACCACAACGCTAATGGGTTTAACTTTTTCTGTTAAATTCATGTAAAAGTATTCATTTACTATTGGTTTTAACAAACAAACCACAGGACCAACCGCGTAATTTACTCAAACTATTATTATTATCAGTATTTTTAATTAGTGTTTGGTCTTGTTGTTGTTATTATTGTTATTACTAGTCCTTCCGTACTCGGGTTGCATATAGCACCATAGCCAAACATGGCGCCCCATAGCGCCTCTCTACACCGTCCCCCAGAACGATATACAACCTAATTCCAGAACCTTGTGAAAGTTATAACGGGACGAAGGAGAATGAATGAAGAAAATCGACCATTGTCAAACGGTCAAAAAGAATAAAAAAAATAATATTGTCCTAAATCTATATAGATATATATATACATACCCTTCTAAATAAATAAACCCCACACAAAACCCATTCTACATCCAATAAACTCACCAAAAATACTCTTTACAATGTATCGCCTTAATCGGAAGATTCGTTTATCGATCTATACAAAAGATTTTTTTTTTTACGAGGAAGCCGCAGAGAAGGAAGAAGCGGTTACGAGTGCGTGTACCCTCGTGATTAACACCTTGTAACATGTTAATCGTTCTATCCCACGCTCGATCTTGAGGAAGGAATATATTGTGCGAGACTGTGTAGCCACAGATGATCGTTTAATGAAAGATTATTTTGATCCTACACCGGTTCACGACCCGATATTTTTAGGCATCGATTTTGGATGAGCAAAAGGTTATTTTTGTGCATTAACGAAGATTTGGAGGGTAAGTATGACTACTTTACGCAAAAACATCGACGCACGAGGATGTCTAGGATTCACCTCAATTCAAAAGATAACTTTTGCGTTATGTGTACTCGCCTACAGAAACACGTACGACATCAACGACGAGTATTTGAAGATGGCGGAGAAAACAACACGCGATACCTTAGAATTTTTCTGCTACGGTATATTTACTTTTGCTTATATATATATATATATATATTTATTTATTTATTTTTATTTTATTTAATACACTAATATATATAATTGTATTTTATTTTATTTAATACGGTTATATATATCATTTTTAATTTTTAGGTATATGACAAATTATATGAAAAACGTTATTTGAGAAGCCCGACTTGAAACGACCTTCAACATGTCACACCCCAACCGATGGCGGAAACATCGGGGTGCGACACTATGCGTCCAGATTGCTCAAAAGTTTCCATAACACTAAAGTTTCCATATAAATTAAATCAAGTTTCATAGCATTGTCTAAGCAACAACCAAAGTTTCACAACCATAAGTATCGATTACAAAACATCCAAATGTTGTTCAAGTTGTTGAATTTAATTAGGTGAGTATCTAAGCATCATCCTAGCTTGATTCTTGTTCCAGCTACTATCAACCTGCAACATGTATTAAAATACTATCAACAAAAATGTTGGCGAGTATACAAGTTTGAGTATATAATACTATAATAGTTCAAAACGTTCCAAACTCATATCCAGCTTAAACACATAAAAAGTTTCACCATGCTGTTAAACGCAGTCCAAGTGATAGCCCAAGTTTCCAATGCGTTAACCGCTTTCCCAAGACTCAAGGAAAGCAAAAATGTCTCCTCCTAACAATACCCCAAAGACTAACGGGGAGGTGCATTACCCCTATAGCACTAACATTGTTAAGGCGGAACTACACACAAGGATTAAACGTTCACATAGCATAAAAGTCTCAAGTCTTAAGTATCAAGTTTCCATGTTTACAACGGATAGAGTAAGTTTCAAATAGTTTCAAGTGTCAAGTTTATAGAATACATGTTGCATCCCAAAAGTGCTAAAACAAAAAGGGATCGAGTATACTCACAGTGGGTGCTAAGTATCGACACCGACTATTGGATTGAAGGGAGCGCTGGAGTTAGCCTGATTATAGCATTACAGGTAAGCGTTGAACAGAATGTCGAATCGTGCGAACATCGAGTGAAGTGTTGGACAGTTCTCCTGATCGGATGGCCATCCGGACGGATGGTCGTCCGATCGGATGACCTATTGATAAGGTGGACCCCATCCAGTCGAATGGTCATTCGCCTAGTGGTGTGCTTTGTGAACTGTTTCAAACTTTTGAAGATTTCGTTGTAGTATAAATCCAAGTCGTTCGATCGGACGGTCATCCGGACCGATGACCGTTCGATCGGATGACTGTTCAAGTGAAAGTTTAATAGTTTTAGCTCTGATACTAATAGTTTAAGTATTGAAGGCTACGGGAAACAGGTCGTCCGGTCGGATGACCGTTCGATCGGATGATCGTCCGATCGGATGGTCATTCGACTGTTGTGATCTTGTTCCTTTGCAACCTTTTGTAAAATTTCTAAGTTTGAGCTTAACGGAGACGACGTGGTAACTTACCAAGACAACGGAAACCCACCAAGGTTCAGCTCGTCTGATCGGATGGGAATCACCCCGTTCGATCGGATGACTGTTCTTAACGGTGTTTCATGTCGGATCCGTAATTTGGTCATCTCCCCGGTGATAATCCGTTTTCAAGCCGACTCCAGACTAAAGAACAAGTCTATAGCCTGTTCGGATCCAGATTTCACCGATTCAAGTAAAAAGTTTAAGAAAGTTTGGAGAATAATATGTAATCAACTGAAAACGCTTAGATTTTTGTATAGATTCGTAGTAAGACGTGTAGAAATCTCTTAGATCTTGACAGAATGACATCACATAGTCGATTGTACCAACAGTCATGATGACGTCACCCTCAAGGAGCCCAAATTTTAGTGATTTCTCGGTGAAAAGTGTGATTTTGATGAAGAATCAAGTGAGAAGATGTGTAAAGATGAAAGTTGTACAAGAATCAGGAAGAAAACTTACAACAATCGCTTGAAAATCGAAGAAAAGAGGTTGAGAAAGTCGGAGAGTGTGCTAGTCGGAGGAGCCTGTCACATCAAGTGATGTGACAGGGGTATTTATAGAGTAGGGGAGTTAAGGCGGTGCAAGTTCTGGGTCGGATGACTGTTCGGTCGAATGGCCTTCCTGTTGGGATTGAACCCTACCAAAGGAACAGATAATGAAAGCCAAAACTGGATCAGAGCAGTGGATCCAGAATAAGCAGATGTTTGGTTGCAAGTCTCTCACCTTGGAAGTGGTTTCAACATCTGCTGACCTCCTATCTGCTGATCATACAAACTGCTGACTTACAACTGCTGATCAAGACAAAGTCTGTTGAAGAACTAAAGCTCTGCTGCTCAATCTGCTGCCTTGTTTCAAGCACTGCTGATCATGACAAGTACTGCTGGGTTCACAGCAGTGGAAGGATGCAACAGCTGTTTATGATTACTTTATGTATTGAATTGTAACATCAGTAGTTAGCATAGCAGTGTTTGTATAAGTCACTTGTTAAGAGTTTGTTAGGAGGTTAGATGTCACTTTCATGGTAACGTCAGCTTTGATGCTCAGTAGTTTGCTAGTGCCTATAAATAGAACAGTGCTCTGTACTGTTCTGTTTAGCTCATTCACCATCTTCTTCCTGCACGAACAAACACTGAGCTCGGGCTGAGGGGGAGTTTGCGAATCATACATGCATTGTAATCAAAGTTTGAAATAAATTTAATCATTTGATTCTGTGTTGAAAATGTATGATTGAAAGCATTTCTTTTGTTTGATTGTGAAAAGTTTGCTTCCATTTAATTTCCGCTGCACAACTCACTCATAATTCCATCTTAATTCAAACACAAATCACAATCAATCCAAACTCAGATCCTAACAATTGGTATCAGAGCTTGGACAGTCAAACTTGATTTAACAATCATTTTGACGTAAATTGTTCAGCTCAAAATAGTTGATACTAATCGTTTGTTCATCTTGTTGAAAAACAGAGCAAGGTTTAATCACCGATAAAGTTGATTAATCAATGCCTGTAAAACAACCAGGATGTCGTCACAGTCTCAAGATGATAAAAATAACATTGGCTCGCTTTTTAACCCTCCTATGCTTAATAGAAATGAATACAACATCTGGGAGCGAAGGATGTGTCACATCCTTGCTCAACAAAACACTAGATGTTGGAGGTCTGTTGTTTTCGGTCCTCATGTTCCTATGGTGCCAAGTGCTGAGGACACCAAGAAGTTCGTTCCTAAACCAACTGAAAATTACACTGAATCTGATTTTCAGAAGTTCAAACTTGATGCCAAAGCATTTAGCATCATAGCCTCTGCACTACCCAACGAAATCTACGCTGGTCTGTTACATTGTAACAGTGCCAAAGAATTGTGGGATGCATTGAAGGAACAATTCGGGGGAACGGAAGAGGTTATTGAAAACAACAGGGAAATTCTGAATCAGAAGTATGAAACATTTTGTCACATCAAAGGGGAGTCACTAACCCAACAATTTGAACGTTTCAGTTGTCTCATCAGTGAACTAAGGCTTGTTAAAGTTACATTTCCAAATGCAACTCAAAATAGCAGGTTCCTTAGATCATTGCCCGAAAAATGGGACACAATTGCTTTTGTCACCAGAAACTCAGCTGAGTTCAAAGATCTGACCCTGACCCAACTCCATGGTAGACTCCTAACCTATGAAAGGGAGTTAAACCAGAAAAGGAAGTTGAAAGAGTCTGGAAAAGTTGCTGATGACTATTCATTTGGCAGCACAGTTCTATTTGGTCAGGAAGAATCTGGTAGTAGCAGTAAGGATCAGAGTTATGATCACTTTATTGACATAACTGCTGGGGGTAATTTTAACAACTCTGATTCTCACTCTGCAAATTATGCTTTCACTGCAAATACTGAAAACAAGATGTCAGATAACTTGTGCTTTGAACTGAATGATTTGCAACATTTTGATCCCACTGACTTAGAAGAGATGGACATCTTGCATCAATTGGCTTTGCTTAGTGTTAGAACAAGCAAATTCTACAAAAGAACAGGGAGAAAATTCCCAGGGCTTCATGGGAATTTAAGGGTGGGGTTGGATAAGTCAAAAATCAAGTCTTACAAGTGTAATAGGCTAGGTCATTTTGCTAGGGAATGTAGGAGTCAAATCACTGGTCCCATAATCACTCACCCTGGCTCAAACCCTAGACCACAACAACAAAATACTGTGCACTATACCCAATATGCCCCTGCAGCACATGTTAACACTGCTCATTATGCTGCAACCCCTGTGCCTGTGCATTATGTTCAAACCACTGTTCCACAAATTCAGTATGTTCAGGCCCCTGTTCCTCAGGCACAAGTGCAACCTGTTGCACCTCAACAAGCTGCTCCAACAGTGACACAACCAGATCAGCAAAGCTTTTTCACACAAGGCTTTGTTGATTGGAGCAGCATGCCTGATGAACTTGGTGATGAAAAATTTGCTCTTTATGCTTCTAATGATACTTTTGACGATGAATTTTGTTTGATGGCATTAGAGTCAATACCAGAAGGGGTTGAAACTGAAGGTGAACAGCTAAGTGCTGAAACAGTGGATGAAGTTGCTGAAGCAGTGGTTACTGCAGTTGCTGGTGAACTACTGCTGGGAGAAAATTCAGAAACCCTGCTTGAACCACTGTCTGACCCTTGGTCCAAAGAAGACAAAAAGGAAGAAGAAAAGAAGAAAGCTGTTGAGGAAGAAGTTAGAGCTGATGAAGAAGGTGATCATCAATGTAACTGTGCCATGATGGCTGCTGCTAAGGTATCACCTCAAGTTCTTGAAAAACTGTGTTCAGACAAATGTATTATTGCATTTGCTAACATCAAAGAGGTAAATGAAAACCTTAGGAATAAAATCTTATCTGATGAAGTCAAATTTGAAAAGTCATTAAAAGAACTTAGAAACAAATTGGCTTAAAAGGATAAAGAGATCAGCAATTTAAAAGAAGAGCAGAGTATAACCAAAACTCAACTCCAAACTATGGTAGAAAAATACCAAGTTTGCAAAAAGGAGTTGGAGTCTACCTAAATCACCTGTGAAAGATGGGTGGAGTCTTGTAAAGGGTAGGAGGTTATGCTTGCAAAACAGCTTGAAAGCAATGTCAAGTTTGGAATAGGACATAGAAAATATGATGAACTTGTAAACACTTCTGAAAAACAAGTTGGTTTAACTGAGATAATACCAACCAACAAAAATGGCCAAGAGGTTAAAATAACCGACAAACTTGGTAACAAAATTACTCTGGAAAGATCTGTGGGATCCTCAACTATTGAGGAAATTGAGAAATACCAGTTTAAACCCACATGGTCTGATGAGTCTGATATCCTGGAAAACTTCAAACCAATGGATTTCACAACCACTGATGGTGTAAAAGCTCCAAAAGCAAGAATCATTCCTATCAAAGATATCCCAACAGAGGTTCAAAACTCTGTTGCAAAGGAATTTGAGAAAAGGAAGAAGAGAGAAAAGATTAAAAACCTGTTTTGTGATTTTTGTGAAAAGAAGAATCATCTAACAAAAGACTGTTTTCATCTTAAAGCACATGATCTAAACAAAACAAATGTTATTGTTTATGCTGAAAGCTGCACCATCTGTGGTAAAAATAACCACAAAACTAAGGAATGTGTGTATCTCAAAAACTTTGATGAAAAGAAGAAAGAGTATACTCAAAAACATTCTTAAGTTCATCAGCACCATCTGTTAAGTTCACCAAGAAACAACCACTGTTCGTCCCAGTCCAAACAGCTGTCACAAAACAGTTGAACCAAACATCTGTTCAAAGAGATGTTCAGGTGACTGATGCACCCCTTGCTAACCAGTTCAAAAGAGGTAAGGGACAACCATCATACCATAGGATCCCACATGTTTATGAGACTTACAAAAAGCCCTCTAAACCCAAAGTGAACATGTATCCTTTTGGTTATCAACAGATGATTGGTCAAGACCCCCAACAGTGGTTAGAGAAAAACATTCTTAAAAATGTTCAAACCCCTGAGCTAACCACTGTCCATGCATCTGTCATCAGCTCAGACACTGTTGAGACCCCATCCAAAGCCTTATTGGCTTTGGAAACCTTAATGAACTAATCCTTTTACTTCATGTGCAGGGAGCTTCTGCATGCGTAGATAGTCTTTGGTATGTAGATAGTGGAGGCTCCAGGCACATGACAGGATGTAAAGCCCTACTCAAAGATTTCAAAATCCATGGAGGGGGTGATATATCCTTTGGGAATAATAGTAAAGGGAAAGTTCTGGGGTGTGGTACAGTTCAGTCTGGAAATATAAAATTTGAAAATGTCAATCTGAAATTCAACCTCCTGAGTGTCTCACAAATGAGTGACAAGGGGTATGGGACATTCTTCACAAAGGAGTGTTGTAAGATTGTTGGACCAGAAATGGTTGAAAAGATTGAAGCAATAATCAAATCAGGAAAAACAAAACTTGTTGCTCAAAGAAGTGGCAATGTTTATGTTGTTGATATGTCAAGAGAGTATCCCAGAGCTGATGCCTGTCTGTTCTCAGCTGCCTCTAACAAAGAGACAGAGCTATGGCACAAAAGACTGGGGCACACAAATCTCAAGACAATCAATGAAATTTCAAAAAATGGCTTAGTGAGAGGCTTACCACAAAAAATGTTTTCATGTCCTGAACACTGTGTTTCCTGTTTAAAAGGAAAACAGCATAAAAGCTCTTTCAAGCCCATTGAAGAGTCCAAAACAACCCAGTGTTTGCAAATGCTGCACATGGATTTGTTTGGCCCAGTGCAAGTCATGAGTCTCAAAAAGAAGAGATATTGCTTGGTTATTGTTGATGACTTCTCTAGGTTTACATGGACCTTCTTTTTACACTCAAAAGATGAGACTGCAGGCATTTTGCAAGACTTTGTGACACAGGTTGAAAAGCAATTTGACCTTCCAGTGAAAGTCTTCAGAAGTGATAATGGCACAGAATTCAGAAATAAGGAGTTGGATGCCTTCTGCGTGAAGAAGGGGATTGTAAGGCAGTACAGCATCCCTTGAACACCAGAGCAAAATGGGGTTGTTGAAAGGAAGAACAGAACATTGATTGAGTCTGCCAGAACCATGCTTGCAGATTCAGGTTTGCCATTAACTTTTTGGGCAGAGGCAGTAAACACTGCTTGCTATGTCCAAAACAGAGTTTTGATCAACCCCAGACACAAAAAGACTGCTTATGAAATTTTGTATCAAATAAAGCCATTAATCTCATATTTCAAAGTTTTTGGTTGCCCATGTTTCATTCTAAACTTAAAAGATTCTATCTCAAAGTTTGCAGCCAAAATTGATACGGGATATCACCTGGGATACTCAACCACTGTTAAGGCCTACAAAGTGTTCAATGCACGGACCAAAGCAGTGGAAGAGACTTTGAATGTGAAGTTCAATGAACTTTCATCAATGAAAATCCCTACAAATCCTGCAGAATTGTTTAATCTTGAAAAATTCACTTTTGAAAATACTACTGTCAAGACTAACAGTGCAGGTCCATCAGAAGATTCATCATCAGACTATGGATATGAGATCATCATTCCTCAAAAGTCTGCTTCAATAGGGAGAGCATCAGTTGTTCAAAACAGTTGTCAAAGCTCAACCACTGCTACCTCAACAGTTGTTGACCAAAGTAGCCCTTTAACCACTGTTTCCACCTTATCAAACACTGCTGACAAAAGTCCTCAAACAGTGGATCAAAGTCAGCAGGTGTCCACACCTTTACCCCCTATGCCACCACCTTTTGAAGCCACTGCTGGGTCATCAAAGTCACCAACAGTGGTTAGCTCAGATGATACACATCTGCAGCCTTCACCACTCAATGCCATTATTCCATACCAAGGAGAGCTCATCTTCTTGAAATCTCATCCACCAGATCAAATCATTGGCAACATCAATGAAGGGGTGCTCACAAGAAGGCGATCCCAAAACATTTGTCTTTTTGCAGGTTTTCTATCACTCCATCAGCCAGTCAAGTACCAAGAGGCACTGAAAGACTACAGCTGGGTAGAAGCCATGCAAGAGGAGCTCCAACAGTTTAGAAGACAACAAGTATGGGAGCTTGTTCCATTGCCAGAGGGTGTGAGTCCTATTGGCACAAAATGGGTCTTCAAAAATAAAACTGATGAAAGGGGTATTGTTGTCAAGAATAAAGCCAGGCTTGTGGTTCAAGGTTACAGACAGGAAGAGGGCATTGACTATGATGAAACATTTGCCCCTGTAGCAAGACTTGAAGCTATCAGACTCTTTCTGGCCTTTGGTGTCAACCACAACATCAAGGTGTATCAAATGGATATCAAATGTGCATTCCTCTATGGTAAGATTCAAGAGGAGGTTTATGTTTGTCAACCTCCAGGTTTTGAGGATCCATTTAATCCAGATCATGTCTACAAGCTAAATAAAGCTTTGTATGGCTTGAAACAAGCACCAAGGGCCTGGTATGAAACTCTGTCCACCTTTTTACTTTCCATTGGTTTCACCAGAGGCAGGATTGATAAAACACTGTTTTTAAAATGGAGAGGGAAGGATTTGATGATTGTCCAAATTTATGTGGATGACATCATTTTTGGAAGCACATGTAATAAAATGTGTGAAGAGTTCAGGCAACTCATGACAGCTGAGTTTGAAATGAGTGCAATGGGTGAACTCCAGTGCTTTCTTGGTCTCCAAGTAAGGCAGCTGCAAAATGGTACTTTCATCCATCAAGGCAAATATGCCAAAGAACTTTTAAAGAAATTTGACATGGATGATTGTAAGCCATGTAGTACACCCATTGCAACCAATAAATTGGTCATGTCTGAAGAAAAGAATGAATGGTTGATCAGACCTTATATAGAAGCATGATTGGGTCTTTATTGTACCTAACTGCATCTAGACCAGATATCATGTTTGCAACATGTGTCTGTGCAAGATCCCAATCAGCCCCTAGAAAGTCAAACCTTATTGCTGTAAAAAGGATATTCAGATACCTAAAAGGTGCTCCCACACTTGGTATCTGGTATCCAGCTGATGGTAAAATTGAGCTTTCAGGTTTCTCAAATAGTGACTTTGCTGGATGTGATAAAACAAGGAAGTCCACTTCAGGAGGGTGCCAATTCCTAGGCAATTTCTTAGTGTCTTGGCAAAGCAAAAAGCAAGCAGCTGTTTCCACATCCACTGCTGAGGCAGAATATATAGCTGCTGCAAGCTGTACAGCCCAACTGCTCTGGCTTCAAAATCAGTTACTGGATTTTGGTATCACTGCCTTGAAGACACCACTCATGTTGGACAGCCAGGCAGCAGAAAATATCATCAAAAATCCAGTTTCCCACTCAACCACCAAACACATCGACATCAGACATCACTTTGTGAGGGATTGCTATGAAAAAGGTTTGATTTCTCTGCATCATGTTCCAACTAAGGATCAGCTGGCAGATGTGCTAACTAAAGCATTAGACACATCCACCTTTGAAAGCTTGATCTCTAGGATTGGTATGCTAAACATGGAATAACAGGCAAAATCCTGTTTTTCTATGAATAAAAGCATTAAAATGTTTTCAGAAAATCAAAAATCCATCCTTAAAAATAGCTAAAAATGAATTTTTCATTAAAAATCCTGTAGGATCGTTTGTTGACCCGAATGAGTCGTTCAGAGGTTTACTCTTGCAATTCAGATGCGGAATAATAAGAAAAGCAAGTAGATATAGCTTGTTCTTCCTCCTAACTGTCTTTTGTATTGATTAGAAACGATTTACAGCTCGATCGTCACACCGGCAGAGCTTCGGCGTGGAATACAATGACTAAACTTCTGAGGATCGCTCAACACACCCTATATATAGAGTTCTGGAACCGCTCATATGGACATGTGACATATGAGCGGTCTAGGCTTGACACAAAAGCGACCCACATATGATCATATAAGCGATCCAAGACTTGTGTGACCCTATAAGCGATCCTAGCACCTAACACCTATACAGACTCTCGTTTTCTCGTATAACGTGCCCTATGCTATACAATACAATGTAAGACCTGATCCTAGACACTTAGACGGAATCAACAGATGTAGTGCACCAACAGACTCCCCCTCAGATGTTGATGGAGTCGCAAATACACTTTAACTGCAAAGCTGTGTCTTCACATCTTCAGACTAGATCAGTCTCTGGGCTTTCACTTTCTCTCTATCTTCAGACTCCCCCTCTCGATTTACTGACATTCTTTTGTTCTTCAGTAACATCTTCAGGATCTTTGTCTGGCATTCAAACACTCTAATTCTCTTGATCAGATCTCTTGATTCCTTAAGTTCATCAGCATTATCAGTTTGACATGATCTCCAGAATCAGAATCTGATCTTCACAGACTTTTAGAATCGAATATCCTGGCTTTATCAAAAATCTTTAGCATTAATTTCTGAGATCGAAAACTGGCTACCTGCACACTCTTAACCCAGAAATAAATTTTCTAATTTTATCACATATCAGATACCTCTGCACCAACATATGACTCCCCTCAAAACAATCTATGATGAACCACTTGAAGAAGGTTAGATTTATCGAAAACAATTTGATTTATACACACACTCTTCCTCAAATACTGCTCATCATGTTTAGCATTTGGAATTTTGAAAATCAGTTTTCCAACATCAGTTGTCGAAAATCTTTTTGACTTTTCAAAAAAAATTTATGCTAAAACACCCAAAAATCTATTTTGATTTTCTGAGAGACATTATCTGACACCACTAGAAAATAAAAACATAAATTATTTACAGACAATATTTTTGTAAGTTCGTGCAAGAGGATCATATCAGTTTATGAGACCAATCACCAACACCGTTAAGCTAGATTTCATTTTAAGCTTTAAACAATTTACCTAGATTGTCAGTATGTTTGTCCTCTTAAATTCTCAACACAAATTTCAATCGATTCGAGATACGATATTGATGTTTTAGAGACTTAAACTTAATTGTGTATCACTCCACTTGAATATACTCCCGTATCCAGATCCCAAATATTCAGTCTTACAGGTGAGTATACCACAGCTGATATCTGTAAAGGGGTTAGATGCGAAACCGTGAGAGCTCAGGTCAGAACTTCCGTTCAGCAGAGAGATGACGGTTCGACTTTTGGTGGGTCCCCTTTAGAGGATCTTTTTGCATTTCAACAGCAGCGACTATCAATTTTATTGTTTCATCAGCATGCTGAGGGCGACGCTTTTTCAATCATTTGCAGAAAGTATTATCCGGGGACTAGGTCAGTACTTCCATACAGCAGAAGTCCCGGGATAATACCCCAGATATCACTGAGTATAAAGACCTAGTATCTCAGAATACGGGACCTTTCAAACAAGATTTCGGGGGTTACCCATATATCCAAGAATAGTTACCCACGAATTAAGCAAGTTTGATTTAGGTTTATATCTCGTTTCAATTTACTAAATGTGCGAAAATCTACTGACACATCCGCAGTAAGATCGTTTATCACATTTAAACTTTCCAATTCTTTAGCGTGTTGTGATAGTCCACTGATGTACTATCATTTCCTCTTTTATGCAACAAAAACTCATTTTTGATTTTATCATGTTTTTGACTTTTTCAAATTTTCTGATGTTTTTGGATTTTCTCTAAAAATTCTTACTCCCCCTAAAATTCAAATACATCTAATGAAAATTGAAAACAAACTATACAGAACATGACAACTGATATCGAATCTCCTCAATTCGCCATTCACTAAGCATAAACAATCAGAACTCCCCCTATCAACAAACTATTTTCCCATTTAGATTTCAAAACACTTAAGTTTGTTTTAATCAAAATGGTTTTTCCGGAAAATAAGTTTGTGTTGATAACAACCACTTGTAGATTTATCAATGTTAAAAACGGAGATGTGGTTCATCATCTTGTCTATCTTTTGTCATGAATAGTAAATCAAGTACAAATTAATGTCCCTGACTTACCATTTGCATCTAAGAACCTTCTGTACCACTTGTAAATGTAATTAACTCAACGTATCCAAGCATCTCAAAATTTAACCACAATTACCACTTGTGGGATCAAGATTACCACTTGTAGATACCCAAAAACTACCCATTGTAGGAATATTACGTCTACATCACCATTATATCAATCAGAATGCCGATTCCTGCTTCGCACTTACCAACCTGGAAGCTCCGGCGTAGTCCTTTCATCTGTAAAAAAAATCTAAACATTAAACACAAACATTCAAACTTCTCAAATACTAGAAAGATGCCGATTCATGATCCACAATATAAACTTGGGATCTCCGGCATAGTCCTTCGATTATTCTGGAAAACAAACTTCCCTCCAAGTCTTCTCAGACTTGAGGGCTTTCAATTCTTCAGCTGTAGGATTGTATGTCGCCTTTTTAGTTGCGTAAAAATCTTTTACCCCTTTAGCTTTCCCATTCAACATTTTCCCAAATATCTTCTTAACATTCCCGTTGAATGTTTTCTCAACATCAAATTCTTTTTCATCATCATAAAATTGATTTGAAATTTCAATTTTTCCAATTTTCTTTTTAACCTCCTCAAACTTCAGTGATGGAAAAACATCCTCATTCACTGGAATTTTCTTCATAACTTGTGGCTCTTCTGGCTTTGTGGAACCAGATTCATCGCCGACTTTTTCTTCTACCTTTTTAGCAACCCACACTTGGTTGTCATTTCCTTGTCTTTTGTAAACTTTTGTCTTTTTCTTTGAACATTCTCCAACTTCATTTTTCGAATTTTTAAAAATTTTGGATTTCTCAGATTTTTCTACAACTTTGTCGTTCATCTTCTGAGAAGCTCCCTGTTTTGCTTTGATATCTTTCGAACAATCCGATGCAATGTGACCAGCTTCATTGCATTTCAAACAGGTTTGAGTATTTCTTGGATGAAATACTCCAGTTCCATTCTTTCTCTTCTCAGCAAGAAACTCTTTGTTAGTTTGTCTCCAAAATGGTTTCTGCTGTTCATCTTCCGAGCTTCCACCTGTCACAAATTCAGTGTTTGAATTAGAATTTTTCTCATTTTTATGATTTTCTTGTGGAACAAAACCTAAACCTTTCTTTTTGTAGCTACAATTTTGGTTAGGTTTCTTTGGAAAACCAGGACCAGAGTTGTAACCTTTTTTCTTGTTTAGACGTTGTTGAACTCTGGAAGTATATTTTTTAGGTTTATCAAAATTTTTCAAAACTTTTAATTCAGGAATATTAACCTCTATTAGTTTAAAAATTTTGTTGATTAATTCCATTTTGATACTCATTAACGGAAACTCTTTGTTGTAATATAATTTGTCAGAACCATTCAAAGTATAAACAACTTCGAATGTTTCATCATTCAAATCTGCCTTTGATAACAAAAATTCTTTACTATAAGACCGTTTAACCGACGAATTTTGACTTTTGACAGACGACTTTGGCTTTTCAGACTCAGATTTCGACTCTGTCTCCTCATCAGTATCCAACACCTGATCGACCACCTTTTTGATTATTTCAGACTCATGATCAGTATTGGATGAGGTAAACGTCACATCAATGTTTTCTGGTAAGATGTCATTTGTGTCGGTTTTAAGCTTTATATTGACTGCTTTTGCAAGTTGCTCCTCATTTGGTTTCCTAGGTGAATATCCATCCCAAATTGGAGGCGGACACTTGTTATAGCTAACGGTCGGTTTCTTACCACAATCTTTCTTTTCTTTCGGCTTCTCATCTTGAAAAGCTTCCATACCTGCAACAGTTGGGTAAACACGATCAATAACATAATCAGAGCTAGAATAGCTCAACAACAACCTCCTAATCCTCTCATTTTCAATCCTTTCAGTTTCCAACTCTTGCTTCCATTTTGCACTTTCTTCAATGTAGAAATTTATAGCTTTTTGCTTCGACATTAAAGTTGCATTCATCATAGTCAACGCCTGTTCTCTTTCTGTGTTTGTCTTTTGGAGACCAGTTACCGTTTTGTTCAAAACGTCGTACGATTCCTTCACATAATTGAGATTGAACAATAACTGCTCTTTCTTTTTCTCGTACTCAGATATGATATCATCTTTTGCTGCACACTCTTTGCAGGCTTCCAAACACTTCTCACAGGGTTTGATGACTTCAACAATTTTTTCAACTTCAACTGTTTTAATAACTTCAACTACTTTTTCTACTTTAATCACCTTTTCTACTTCTTTCACAACCTCTCCAATTTTCTCAGCAACATTTTCAGCATTCTTAACATCACCTTCAGATTCAGATTGTTGTTCATCATAGTCAACGCCTGTTCTCTTTCTTAACATTTTCAACTGTTTTAATAACTGCTCTGATACCACTTGTAGGATCGTTTGTTGACCCGAATGAGTCGTTCAGAGGTTTACTCTTGCAATTCAGATGCGGAATAATAAGAAAAGCAAGTAGATATAGCTTGTTCTTCCTCCTAACTGTCTTTTGTATTGATTAGAAACGATTTACAGCTCGATCGTCACACCGGCAGAGCTTCGGCGTGGAATACAATGACTAAACTTCTGAGGATCGCTCAACACACCCTATATATAGAGTTCTGGAACCGCTCATATGGACATGTGACATATGAGCGGTCTAGGCTTGACACAAAAGCGACCCACATATGATCATATAAGCGATCCAAGACTTGTGTGACCCTATAAGCGATCCTAGCACCTAACACCTATACAGACTCTCGTTTTCTCGTATAACGTGCCCTATGCTATACAATACAATGTAAGACCTGATCCTAGACACTTAGACGGAATCAACAGATGTAGTGCACCAACAAATCCTAAAAGTCTGCCATAACCACTGATGGGTTCAAAAGTCTGCTCTACTTCAAACTTTTGTCCTCTGCTGAAAGTCATCCCATGTTCTCATTTTCCTCTGATAAGCACTGATGTTCAAAATCAGTGTGGTATCCACTGCAGTGCTATCCACTGATAGTTAAAAGCATCCACTGTTCTCCATTACCATTACAACTACTGTCTTCCCCAGTTGTTTTCACAAAAAGTACTGTTCAAAAGTACTGTCCTTCACTTCACCAGGGGATGGCATGCGGACAGTACATAGTGGTCAGACCTTTTGTAACCGCTGCCACGTCAGCATTTCACTTTTCCTCCATAAAACCCCCTTTCAAAACCCAAACAGGGTTTCACTGTCGAATTGAATTCTTAAAAGTTCTCTTCTCAAAGCAGTTTCCATCAGATTTCATCAAATTTCTTCACAATCTCATTTTCGATTCTCATCGTCAAAGTGACAAAATCGAAATCATCCGCAAAATCGTCTAAAGGGGCCTCTCAAAAGGCTACCTCCACAGAAATCCCACACAAACCATCTCATAATCTTCTGGGTCTTCTCACAAAACCCGGCACCATCGATACATTTGATTCCATCCTCGATATGCTCAACGCATCAAAGTACAAAACTTTGTTAACCGCTGATGCACCCATTTACCTGCAAATTCAGAGAGAGTTTTGGAAAAATTGTACCCTTGAAACACAAGGAGAAGATGTCATAGCCATTAACTCTACTCTGTAGAAGAAAGCAGTTCGAATCACACCGCAATCCATTTCAGAGGTCTTTCAGCTCGATGATCAGGAAGGTACAATTTCTTTCCCTAAAAACGAGTTAAAAATTGACTTCATTGAGCGAGGGTATGCAGACACGATGATGAAGAGGGATACCTTACAAAAAGGTTTCTTCCCTTCTGCAACATGATTTTTATTCCATACCCTCCTCATGTGTGTTTCAAATAAAACCACTTCTTTTAATGAAATACCAATGAAGATTCAAAACCTGGGATATGCTATACTTCAAGAAGAAAATTTCAATTATTCCCAGGTAATCTTCAATGATTTGGTTAAAAATGTTGACACAAAATCATTTTTACTGTTTCCAAGAATTTTGAGTTATTATTTTGAGAAAAAATTCAGTAAAGATGGTATTGTGGTAATAAACCAAGGTGACTCTTTTCAGATAAACAGCTTAACTGCTGAAACATTTACAAGAATGTCAACACCTTGCAAAACACAAGCAGAGGTGCCCGAGCAGACTTTAGCAACAAACACTGCTCCTCAGGTATCTGCTGCTGAGCCGACTGCTCAAGGTGATCAAGGTAGCCAACCAACTGCCTTGAAACCCACACCTAAAATCACCAAAAAGCCACAGAAAAAGAAAAATCAAAAACCCCCCAAACCCACCAAAAAGGCAACTCTGGAGGATGAGATACCAGAGCAACTGCCTGTGACAACACAAAAGTCACAACAAACCGCTGCTGCTACTTCCTCATAGCAGTTGGTAAAAATATCTCAAACCCTAGCCGAAACTCCTCATGTCTCTTCACAAAAAGAACAGGTTGTACAACAAGGGTCACCACATCATGATGCTCTGGAAGCACTCGTTTCCATCATCCACAGCCCAATACCTGGGGAAATTTCACTTTCTAAACCTACCTTCACATCCCCAATTCCACCAAATACCAAACTACAGTTGGATGCAATTGATCTGAACCTGGCACAAACCAGTCCTTCTCAATCACCTGTCCATGCGAATATACCTCAACAACAGCATGGGCCTGATGTATCAATCTTTGCTAACCCACCAACACAACCTGAGGAGGTTACACCCCTTGAGTTACAAGTAACTCTTAGTGGTAATCCAAGTGAAGCAGCCACTACAAGTGTTGAACCTACAGGTCTACACTTGGACAGTGGTTACATCAATAAGACTTCCTTGGAGGCAATTCCTTCCATAACACCTCTGTTATCTGCTAGTGAGTTTGTATTAACCACTGGTGCCATTAAAAGATTATCAAGTGTTGAAGGAAAAAGACCCCAGTACCAAGAAAAAGGGGCATCGGTTGTTGATGTTTGGAGTACACTCCCTAACTCAACATCTGATAAAACCACTGCTAGTGGGAAATCAGATGATCCCATTAAAATTGGGTGATGGTTTAAAGTACCAGGAATTGACGGAAAGAGTTGAAAAGCTGGATACATCTGTTGTAGAAATCAAAGACATGCTGCAACAGTTGTTAACAGCTCAAATGGTACTATCCACTGCTGTTCCACCTCAAGCACCTGCTCCACCACCAGCAGATGTTACAAATGAGCTCTGGAATCTTTTTCAACCATTTCTCCACCAACAACAACAGATGGCTGAGCAGCAGCATGAAAAACATGTTCAAGAGCTCAGAGAAGCAATGGAGTCTAGTTTCAAAACCACACAAGTAGACATCAAGGCTCTAAAAACACATCTGTTGGCAACCACTGGCACTGCTCCTCCAACAGTTCTTTATATTGATGAAATCCCCTCAGATAATGCCAAAAAGGGGGAGAAAATTAAGGAGTGGATAAAGAAAGGGATTGATAATGGGGTATATCTTGATCCAGAAAAGGATGCAATGCTCAGAAACATTCCTTTGCCAGATGGTAGCAAAAAGGTTGATGTTACCCAGAATGCACTTGATGATGGTATCATAAGTGTAAAAAGCGATAGAGCGGCAAAGGATTTATCAAGGTGGAATGAGGAGAAGAGAGCTTTCATGGAGCTGAATGAGCAGGGCTGTTCTGGTGAAAAGGATGATCAAAATCCTGTTCCAAAAAGAGATCTTACTAGAAAAGTAAGGAAACCCAAATCCACACCATCCAGCCTTCTCAAGCATAATTCAAAACCACCATCCAAAAGCCACCAACATCAAACCTCCACCCAAACAGTTGCTGAAACTTCTGTTGTTCCAACATCTGCTGGTACTTCAGTTGTTACAACAACTGCTCTCACTACAACACACACCACTCCAACACACACCACTACCACTGCCCTATCACCATCATTTCCTGCCATAAAGCAGAAGACAGCAGATGTTAAAACATCTGTTGTAATGGCAATAGTGGTTGAAACACCAGTTGTTTCAACAACTGTTAGTCAGTCACAAACCACTGCCACTCAAATCACCTCCACTGTTCTACCCAAAACATCATCTGCCTCTCATAAAATAAAAAGGAGAAGGATTATCATATCAGATGATGATTCTCCATCACCACCACCAACAGCTTCAAAATCCCAAGCACTTGTCACAATTCCAAAACCCATTCCTCTCTCTTCAGCTCAAATCCAAAAGCCATTACCTCCTGCAGGTGTTTTATTTCCTTTGGAACTCATAGCAGTTAGGGAAGAGATCAAATCTTTCTATTATGAGGATGACTCTGCCAAAAGGAGTTTGCCATCAATTGAAGGATATCCCAGGCCAAATAATATTGAAGAATATTTGAAAATCAAGGCCAAGCAGGCAGAGGATATCTCAATCAAAAATAAACACGGGAAATCTGATAGAGAATTCCAACAAAACTATCAGTTTCTACTCACATAGGTCAGATCTATGGAGCAGTTTGCCAAAAATGTATGTCAGCAAATCTCTGAAAGGGCAGATGAGTCCTTGAGAAAAGACTACATGGAAAATATCATGACCTACAAAAAATACAAGGGGGAGAAACATATGTACAAAAACTAGACCATTCCTGAGCTTGAAAAAGAAGTAGCCAGGATTCATGAAATAATAAAGAATAAGGTCAAGCAGTTTCCTCTTGAAAAATTCAAACAAGTTGAAGCAGACAAGGCCTTAGAGTTGAAGAGAATGAAAGAGGAGCTGGTAACAGCTGATTATGGGTCAAAGAATTCTGTGTCAAAGTGGGGAGAAGCGAGGCTCAGGGCCACCTATAAAAGGTTGGAGGAACATAGGAAGAAAGATCCAACAGCTCCACAAAAGCCTGACTACTCCAAAGCAGAGGTCTCAAAACGACCACCAAAGCTGCAAGCCAAAAGAACCACAGCTCCTACTGGTGCTTCCATCTACAAAAGAAGGAGTCAAAGCCAGTTGGGTGCTGAAACAGTTGAAGATCTAATTGCTAGAAATGACATTGTAAAAAAGGGCATTATGTTAATGATGAAAGAAGAATCTGAACTGGAACAATCTGTAAGTACTGCCCAGCCAGTCATGAATAGGCCAGCATCACCAAATACCTCTTCAAATAAAAATCTCCCAAGAAACCCGCCAGGCTCAAAAGTACTAAAGTGGAAAACTGATAAACAGACCCACGTACTGACAGTGTTCAAGTCTTGTGGAGAAGTGAAGAAACTAACAAGGGAACAAGCTCTGGGCCTGAGTCTTGAAGATTTGCAGGATCTCCTTGATCTTCCACTTAGCAGGGATGATGATGATACAGATGGCTTAACCTTTAAATTACAACTCAAAGGGTAAATAAGGGAACTGCTGATGAGGCAATAAAGATCTACAATAATGGAGAGTTTTGGCATTATCTGTTCCAGGGGGAGATTGTTGGGATTGAACCCTACCAAAGGAACAGATAATGAAAGCCAAAACTGGATCAGAGCAGTGGATCTAGAATAAGCAGATGTTTGGTTGCAAGTCTCTCCCCTTGGAAGTGGTTTCAACATCTGCTGACCTCCTATCTGCTGATCATGCAAACTGCTGACTTACAACTGCTGATCAAGACAAAGTCTGTTGAAGAACTAAAGCTCTGCTGCTCAATCTGTTGCCTTGTTTCAAGCACCGCTGATCATGACAAGTACTGCTGGGTTCACAGCAGTGGAAGGATGCAGCAGCTGTTTATGATTACTTTATGTATTGAATTGTAACATCAGTAGTTAGCAAAGCAGTGTTTGTATAGGTCAGTTGTTAAGAGTTTGTTAGGAGGTTAGATGTCACTTTCATGGTGACGTCAGCTTTGATGCTCAGTAGTTTGCTAGTGCCTATAAATAGAACAGTGCTCTGTACTGTTCTGTTTAGCACATTCACCATCTTCTTCCTGCACGAACAAACACTGAGCTCGTGCTGAGGGGGAGTTTGCGAATCATACATGCATTGTAATCAAAGTTTGAAATAAATTTAATCATTTGATTCTGTGTTGAAAATGTATGATTGAAAGCATTTCTTCTGTTTGATTGTGAAAAGTTTGCTTCCATTTAATTTCCGCTGCACAACTCACTCATAATTCCATCTTAATTCAAACACAAATCACAATCAATCCAAACTTAGATCCTAACACTTCCGATGTCATCCGATCGGATGTCCATTCGGACAGCCGAGACCCGTCTTGCTAGATTTCTGATTTTGATTCAATTAGCGAGCTAGATTAAGCCTTGCGTTGCATATTATTGTTTAATATCATCACATGACAAGATTGTACAATCACAAAAGTTTCCATGTTTAGTCTACACGAGCTAGCTAGTAAGTGTCACGTTTCAAGTTTCAAAGTCTCAAAGTTTCTCGTTCCATAAGTATCAAGAGTCAAGAATCAAGTATCTAGTTTCAAGAATCAAGTATCTAGTTTCAACTTTCACCAAGAATCAAGATTCATAAGTATCAAGCATCAAGAGTCAAGTTCCAAAGTTTCAAAGAGTCTAGATTCAAAGTTTCATAAGATTCAAGTATCATAAATTTCACAAATAGTCTAACATAGTTAAGTCTCAATAGTATAGGGACTAAACTTGCCAAAATTTAAAAGTTCAGGGACGCAGGGCGTTACAGTCTCCCCTCCTTTAGGAGATTTCATCCCCGAAATCTAAGAGGAAGACTACTCAAAGAGCTGCGGATATTTGGTCTTCATCTCACTTTCGAGTTCCCAAGTGAATTCGGCGCCACGCTTTCCTTCCCATCGTATCTTAACTATGGAAATCTTGATGCGCCTCAGTCGCTTGATACCTCGGTCCATGATCTCGACCGATTTCTCCACAAAATGTAAAGTTTCATTTACTTGCAGGTCTTCGAGGGGAACCTGAAGTTCCTCGTCGGCTAAGCATTTCCTGAGGTTAGATACGTGGAATACCGGGTGCACATTGTTAAGTTCCTATGGCAGGTCGAGTTGGTACGCCACCTTGCCAATCCTTTCAAGTATCGTGAAAGGACCCACATAGCGAGAGGCGAGCTTTCCCTTCTTACCAAAGTGAACTACTCCCTTCTAGGGAGATACCTTGTGCAGCACTCAATCTCCAACATCAAATTCCAAAGGCTTATGCCTTTTATCAGCATAGCTCTTTTGTCTGCTCCTAGCCTTGATCAAGTTATCACGGATCCGAAGAATCTTATCCGTCGTCTCTTGAATGATCTCAGGGCCAGTAAGTTGCTTGTCACCAATCTCATGCCAACTGAGAGGAGATCGGCACTTGCGACCATATAAAGCTTCGAAAGGAGCCATCTAAATACTGGAATGATAGCTGTTGTTGTATGAGAACTCGATCAATGGTAAATGTACATCTCAGTTACCACCAAAGTTGATGACACAAGAACGAAGCATATCCTCTAGGGTTTGAATAGTACGTTCGGTCTGTCCATTCGTTTGGGGATGAAAGGCTGTACTAAGATTCAAGTGAGAACCCATAGCAGACTGAAAGGTTTGCCAAAGACGTGAAGTAAAGCGACCATCACGGTCAGAGATTATGTCAAGAGGTATGCCATGACTGTGACAACCCTCACTAAATCAGGTATCCGTACGACTTAATTAATAATTAATTACTGCTTAATTACTGTGCTTACTTGAAATTGTGAATGAACTGCTACTTGAAATACTGATACATGTACATACTTGCATCATACTCTATTGTTGTCACTCCATTATTTACATACTGAACTCTAGTGACAATCTTGATGCACAAAAGCACAGTAGCACAATGAACGGATAACCTATCAAACATGCTGATATAGCCAGCATCAGACAGACACTGCCTCTAAGGCCTGTATGAGCCAGAGATAGTTGCTACACTAGTAGAGAGTGTAGGGATATAAGGGTTGTAGAACCGCGTCACTAGGGATAAGTTACAGTGACCGGATGTGCCTAAAACGTACTCTAAGTACAAAATTCAGCACTCTAACTAAAAATTCAGCATTTGGTTACCTAATAAAGTGCCAAAACATGAGAAAAATATTACTAGACACTTTCCAAAGTGTCGGGAATAAGTTGTGTCACTAAAGATAGTATTAACGATACTTTAAAGCTTTGTTAAGCGCTTTAACGGATCACTATCCAACCGAACAACCGAACTTTACCCGGAATATAAAAATATTGCCATTTACATTGTCTATCTTTTTCTGAGCCAGTTAGGGTCCCTGAATACCCTAACACCCGCTATAGCGCATAACACACTAGTAACCGAGTTAACCTCCACACTTAACTAACTAATACTTAATGTTTAGTTGAAATGGAACAGGTTTACCCCCCCCCCCCCCCCAAACCGAACCGTCCCCAAAGGGGACACCTCTTGTCCTTCACTTGATTAAATTAATCATCTATGTCTAATATCTATTAGACATAGTGACCTTTGGATAATGATCATTTGATTTTGCCTATAAGATCTAACCTAAACACACTTAACATTCACCACTTAAACATCACAACACACACACTCCCTCTCTCCTTACAAGCTCTCGGCCGAACATCCCCTACATCATCCATCCATTTTTCGATTTTGATCAAGCAATTTCAAGAGCATACAAGTGTTAAGGATCACATACGAGGAGGCTTGGTGCATTCGGAACGTGAAGGACCTCTTCTCATTTCTTTTATCCACCCATTCTTCGACTCGAATCTTCCCTAGCCTCGAGCTAGTAGTAAGTTGCTTGAAACACCCTCTCGATCTATTTTAAAGTGGTTAAAATGAAATATGACGGTTAAAACTCGGAACATACAAGATGAAGTGTTAAAAGTCTACTAAAATGATGAATATGTTAGTTAATAGCACAAGGGTTGTGTAAATCTTGTAAGATTTGTTTTGTGTAATTAGTTGGGGCCGATCTATGTTGTGGTAGCTCGGATCATCATCTAACCCGGATTAGTCATGATCATGAAACATGACATAGAGTTTGTTTAAGTGTACAAAGGGTTAAATGATGAAACTCTACCACACACTAAACATGAACTTGTGTAATATCGATTTTACTTGCGAAATAGTGTTCAAAACTAGTAGATCTACGGATCTACAAGTGGTATTTACAAAGAACCCAGGGTCAAAGAAATCATATTTTCTGAAACCGGATCTTACATGAACAAGAATGATTTTTAAACACACAAGTGTGTAAACACTTGTGTAACACTAAGTTTCGACAAAGAACTAGTTTTGGCAAATTTTACAAGAAGTTGTAAAGATGGAATTTCTTTAAAAACAAGGCTTTTACGAAACCGGATTGATTTATATAAAGATCCACTAAAAGTAATGGGATTTACTACATATTCCGGACAAACCACAAGTTCATGTAATTTATGCGATTTATATATATATTTTGACTAGTTTGATGCTTTGGAAATTGTTTTGGTTGAATGAGAAAATTGTTGAATTGGATTTTAAAAGAAAATGATACGCTTGAAAGCGTGGCCACCTCCAGTTACAGGGGAAACTCTGGCGAAATTTTTCTAAAAACCTAACACTTAAAAGTATTTTCATCACTAGTGTTACACATGTATTTTTGACTTGTTTTCACATAAAAGTTTCGCCACGACTTTATTTACAAAATATCGGATGTGGGATTTTCACAAAATAAAACGTGATTAATATATATTTAGTATATATATTTTTCATAGCGTCACTTGTATAAATGTTTATGATTATTTTGTGAAATATACAAATATTATTTTTAGGGTAAAAATAATATTACCAATTGTAACGGCTCCAAAATAATACGAACGCCTACGCAATAATTATTTAAGTTACATCGATAATTATTATTACCACTCGATCTTTAAAACGTAACTTATGCATTTTAAGGAAATATTTTTGAGCGCGTATTTTTGTCAAGGTATTATTTTGGGAAAATCATATGTATTAAAATATAATATTTTTGGGAAAAATAATTATATTTCGGAGTTAGAATTAAAAATATATTAAGTGAGACTTAATAATATATTTCGAAGTTATACGAACGCACATGTATTAAATCCCCCATCCTTGGGAAGGAAAATAATTACCAAGTATTTACAAAGTGTAAACACGAAATAGTTGTCTAACTATTTCCCAAAAACTTAAACCATAAAGCTAAGGCACGGCCGTCCGTCTAATAGAGTTAGTACGTGTAGGTCGTCGCACAGCTGCTTGATCAGGAGATATACTTGGTAGAGACGCACCACAGTGAGTTCATGCCCCCCTTTTCTCTTAACTGTTTTTAGTTTTCTAAACTGCGGGGGTGAAATACATGTTACTTTGATTACGAATACTTTATACATGGTATGGTTAGCGTAAGGAGGTTTACTACTTAGATCATGTGAGTGGGTAGGCGGAAACTTGAGGCCATTACTCCTCAGGGTAGGACCGAGGGACAGGAGCGGTAGATCTATCTGGGTGTAGCGAGCCCAGCCCCAGGCCCAGCATAACGGACCTCGGGGTGACTTTGTGCCCAACGCATAAAGCTAGGTTTGAGTCTTCCTACTTGCACTTCACACATATCAATGGCCTTGCAAACCATTGGTGATCTCTTTTTCCTTATTTGCTACATACCAGGGTTTTTATACTTACAAAGGTTTATTTACTCACTTACACATGAACTCGCTCAACATTGTTGTTGATTTTTCCAACTTACATGTATTTCAGGGAATTAAAGGATCTAGCGCGGTATGTTATGTTTTCCCGCTGCAAGGTGTTACGAGGTCATCTGGGTTTAGGGGATGTGACTTTTTCCTGGACGAGTCACAGTCCTTAAACTGTGTTTATGTCATGTCAATGTTTGTTTTTCTGAACAATGTTTATGTTATCAGGTTGTAGTTTCAGTTGCTTGAGTCAATGTCCTAAGACAATGTTGTTGTATTTGGTTTTTAAAACTTAACTTAATGGATGATCTTGCATGGATTTTATTTCATATAGCTTTGTTATGGTTAAGCTATGGTATTAAGAAGTCACACCAAAATAACCACGCTTTCGCCAAGCCAGGGTGTGACAATGACGGCATATGATCTCATCGGTATAGATTCGAGCAAGTTTCTCCAGTTTGAAATCTTCACGAATAGGAAGGAAGTGGGCTGATTTGGTCAAACGGTCAATGATAACCCATATACTATCATGACCGGTAGGTGTACGAAGTAGTTTAGTTATAAAGTCCATAGCGATGCTATCCCATTTCTAAACAGGAATTTTGGGTTGCTCTAAAAGTCTTGAATGACGTTGATGTTCAGCTTTTACCTTCGTGCAAGTAAGGCATTTGGAGACATACGCAGCAATGTCCTTCTTCATACCAGGCCACCAATAAGTCATACGTAAGTCATGGTACATCTTATCAGCGCCGAGATGAATAGAGTAACGAGATTTGTGAGCCTCATTCATAATGAGTTCACGAAGATTATCGCGATCTGGTACACAAATGCGATTGAGATAGTATTGAAGTCCATCCGACTTAGTTTCAAGTTGATCAGTAGAAGCACCTCGTATTTCAACAAATAGACTTCCATCATTAGCTGACAAATACTGGGCTTCACGGATACAAGCATAAAGATCGCTAGAGATATGAAAACAGCGGGTAGTGCTAACATGAGTCTTACGACTGAGAGCATCGGCCACGACATTCTCCTTGCCGGGATGATAGCGAATCTCGCAGTCGTAGTCGTTAAGTAATTCCACCCAACGTCTCTGTCGCATGTTCAGTTCCTTTTGGTTAAAGATATGTTGTAGGCTCTTATGGTTAGTGAAAACCACACACTTAGTTCCATATAGGTAGTGTCGCCAAATCTTTAACGCAAACACAACTGCACCGAGCTCCAGATCGTGAGTAGTATAGTTTCTCTCATGTATCTTGAGTTGGCGGGAAGCATAAGCGATGACCTTGTCCTGTTGCAAGAGCACACAGCCCAAGCCACGGTTCGAGGCATCACAGTATACCACAAAATCATTGTTCCCATCAGGGAGAGCGAGAACAGGAGCATTACAAAGAAGATTCTTCAGAGTTTGAAAAGATTCCTCTAACTCGAGACCCCAAGCAAAAGGTTTCTCTTTCTGAGTCAAAGAAGTGAGAGGAACGACGATCTTTGAAAAGTCCGAGAGGAATCGACGGTAATAACCCGCCAATCCTAAGAAGGAACGAATCTCAGATGCAGATTTCGGCGTACTCCAATTCTTCACAGCTTCGATTTTAGAAGGGTCAACATGAATACCTTGTTTACTAACAACGTGCCTGAGAATTTGTACTTCATTAATCCAAAACTCACACTTAGAAAACTTAGCGTACAAGCGTTCACCACGTAAAAGTTCTAACATAAGACATAGACGACGTTCATGATCAGCTCTAGTTTTCGAGTAAATAAGAATATCATCAATAAAGACTATCACAAAACGATCCAAGTAAGGATTGCATACACGATTCATAAGATCCATGAACACGGCGGGTGCGTTGGTCAATCCAAAAGGCATAACCACGAACCTGTAGTGTCTATAACGAGTGCGAAACGCAGTCTTAGGAATATCATCTTTGAGAACACGGAGCTGATGATAACCAGATCGAAGGTCGATCTTAGAAAAGCAGGACACGCCTTGTAGTTGGTCAAATAGATCATCGATACGAGGGAGAGGATAACGATTCTTAACGGTGAGTTTATTAAGCTCACGGTAGTCGATACACATACGAAGCAAACCATATTTCTTCTTGACGAATAGCACGGGAGCACCCCACGGAGAGGTACTTGGACGTATAAAGCCCTTGTCGAGTATTTCCTGAAGTTGACTGGATAGCTCTTGCATCTCGGAAGGTGTAAGTCGGTAAGGGGCCTTGGCGACAGGAGTCGCACCAGGTATGAGGTCAATACGAAAAATCAACAGATCGAGGAGGAGGAAGACCAGGAAGATCTTCAGGAAAGAAGTCAGGGAAATCACACACTACTGGAACATTGCTTATGTTCTTTCCCTTGCCCTTTTATTCCACCACGTGGGCCAAGAAGGCAAGGTTCTGTTTATGTAAACACATGTTCGCTTGAGTGCATGACATCAACTTCAGTCCTCTAGAAGGTCGATCTCCATAAACGTGCAAGGTATCACCGGATGGAAGAGGTAGAAGAACGTACTTCTCGTGACAAGCGATTTCGGCATGATTCTTATGCAGCCAATCTATGCCGATTATGATATCAAAACTACCCAATTGCATGGGTATGAGATCAATAGTAAAGACGTGGTCCATAAGAGTCAGGGAACAACCACTGAGAATAGAATCAACTAGAATAGACTTACTATCGGCAATCTCAACCGAAAACGACTTAGGTAGCTTGGAGCGTGCACAGTTTAACAAAGAATCAAATTCTACGGACACAAAGCTTCTGTCGGCACCAGTATCAAATAGTATCGAAGCGTAAAGATTATTGACGAGAAACGTACCATTCATGACGTCATTGTCGTTATGAGCCTGGTTTGCATTTATGTTGAACGCTCGTCCTCGAGCGGCTGGCTGTTGCTCCTGGTTTAGCTGAGGGCACTGGTTGTGGAGGTGAGTAATGTCTCCACACTTGTAGCATGCACGAACATTGTTGACTGGTCTGGGATTCTGCGGAGGAGCTGGGAGAGCTGGTAGGGCTGCTTGAGCTGGTGCTTACTGAGCTTGGTTGGCTTGCCGGCAGTAGGGAGTGTTGTGACCATAGCGATTGCAATTGGTACACAGACGGCAAGCAGAGGTAACAGGATGATGAAAGTTACAAGTGGCATACTTGGGATGAACCCCGGTGTACGACTTCTTGTTTTCCGGAGTAGGAGGGTTAGCAGCAGCAGCAGGCACAATAGCATTGCCTGCAGGGTTTGCATTTGCAGCGGGGACAATGGCATTACAGCCAGAACCCTGAGACTTTCGTTTCTTGTTTCTGTTGCCACTTGGCTGCTAGGTAACTTGGTTCGCTGATTTCAAGGGAGCAGGAGTAGCGAACTGTTTGTCACGGATGCGGTTGTTGTTCAAACTTGCTGCAAGACGATAGACTTCCTCAATAGTGTCGAGCTGAGCTACTTCAATCGAATCACGCATGGCAGGAGGTAACCCATTAATGTACTTGGTTATCATGCGTTTCGAAGTAGAAACCAAGTGAGGCACGATTATGCTGAGTTGCTTAAAATGGGTAGTGTACGCCTAGTTGTCATCTCCAACTTACTTGAGATGCCAAAACTCTTCCTCAATATTTAGCTGTTCATGGGGAGGGCAGAATTCGAGCATCATCAATTCTCGCACCTCAGGCCATGGGAGAGTATAACCTTCTTCGTTGGAGCGAATGTTTCTCTCGTTAGACCACCACTCTAAGGCTCTGCCTTGAAACATGCCAGTTGCACTCCTAGTCTTTAAGTGTTCTGGGTACTCGCTGTTGATGAAAGTAACCTCGATGCTTTCGAACTACTCCAGCATAGCAGTCACCCCATCACTGCCTGTGAAAGGCTTAGGGTTGCAAGAGATAAAGTGTTTGTAGCTGAACTTCGCAGGCTTTGGCTGCTCAGTTTAGAGTCCACGGAGGAGGGAGGAGTGTTAGATCCTTGGATCTCAGAGACGATCTTTGGCACGATGCGAGCAAAGTTTTCGGCCATGAAGGACATCATTTTCTTCTGAGAGTTCTCCCTGGATCTCTTGAGAGAGTCAGATAGTTTACGGGAAGACATCTAAAGATCCAACAAAAGGATCGTATAAGTCTAGATCATAAAGTCTCATAGCATATAGTTTCACACACGATCGCATAAAGACTCAAGTTTCAAGCGTCACAAAACGTTCAACAAGTTACACAAAGATTCAACATTCTCATCACAAGTCCGCAAACCCATAACTTTCGCATGGCACGTGGTACAAAAGTTCGGTAACATGTCAGAAACACTTATATATAGGAAGTACCAGTGGCGTATCCACCATGTTTCGGGCATGTCACGTCTGTCCCGTCTTTCGGTGTCATGTTAAGTGTCGCGTTTTGCCAACCATAATAGTACACTCCATCACTTTCATGCGCCTCAACCGGTTACATACTCATAGATCAAACAAATAGTTTCACATAGCTCAAGGTTCAATATTCTCATCATCGGCCTGCAAAACACTAGATTTCGCATGGCACGTGGTACGAAAGTTGGTAACATGTCGGAAACACTTATATATAGGAAGTACCAGCGGCGTATCCACCATGTTTCGTCCATGTTACTTTTGCCTCATCATCCGGTGCCATGTTTCGTATAGTGTTTTGCTACCCACAACAACACATTCCACATAGATTAACCAAGCAGTTTCACATAGTATCACGTTCAATCATGTTTCCCATAGTTTAGCCAAGTTTCCCACATAGTTTATCATAACGAGTAAAGCATTATAAATTTAGTTCGATCCTGAGAGATTATGATTATTGTTTTAGATTGTGGACATACGTGTGATTTGTGTAAAAAGTCTCAAAACAAACAAAGGATCAAGTTTAAAACCACATAAAAGATGGGCTCAGAAAACATAAGAGTGTTCCGGGTAGAGGAACGTGGGCTAACCAAAGTGAATCGAACCCTTCTCGAATTGAGGCAACGTGCCTTGACTTACTTAGACAAATACGTCATCGATGTTAGGCCTATGATATCTGTCCTTTCGATCATTTCACGTTCCTAATCGATTGGGAATTTCGAGACTTTGGCGAGACAGAAAATCAAAGAGTGAGACTAGTTATCAAGGTGTGAGTTTCACCTCTAACTTAACAATTTCGTACCTTATTAGTGTCGGTACTTATCAAAAGATAAGACCTACTAGAATATAATATGGAGATTTCCCTTCAAGGTTCGGATGTCACTCCTGACTTGAGGGTAAATCTCGTGCAAAACACAAACACTGCTTAGCAGCGTTTTCAAAGTATCCAAGTGTATATTGTGCCAGCCTTAGGAAAGGCATGTAAGTTTAATAGGAAATGTGTGGCTAGGAAGCAAGTACGGTAGAATGCATAAGTCTTAAACAATAGATATGAGTCAAGATTCCTAGAACTATAGACTAGGGCAAGCATTCCTACTTTTCCTAATTCCCTATAGTTATGGCTCTGCTACTAATCTGTCACACCCAAGCGATGGCGGAAACATCGGGGTGCGGCACTACGCGTCCAGATTGCTCAAAAGTTTCCATAACACTAAAGTTTCCATATAAATTAAATCAAGTTTCATAGCATTGTCTAACCAACAACCAAAGTTTCACAACCATAAGTATCGATTACAAAACATCCAAATGTTGTTCAAGTTATTGAATTTAACTAGGTGAGTATCTAAGCATCATCCTAGCTTGATTCTTGTTCCAGCTACTATCAACCTGCAACATATATTAAAATACTATCAACAAAAATGTTGGCGAGTATACAAGTTTGAGTATATAATAGTATAATAGTTCAAAATGTTCCAAACTTATATCCAGCTTAAACACATAAAAAGTTTCACCATGCTATTAAACGCAGTCCAAGTGATAGCCCAAGTTTCCAATGCGTTAACCGCTTTCCCAAGACTCAAGGAAAGCAAAAATGTCTCCTCCTAACAATACCCCAAAGACTAACGGGGAGGTGCATTACCCCTATAGTGCTACCATTGTTAAGGCGGAACTACATACAAGGATTAAATGTTCACATAGCATAAAAATCTCAAGACTCAAGTATCAAGTTTCCATGTTTACAGCGGATAGAGTAAGTTTCAAATAGTTTCAAGTGTCAAGTGTCAAGTTTATAGAATACATGTTGCATCCCAAAACTGTTAAAACAAAAAGGGATCGAGTATACTCACAGTGGGTGCTAAGTATCGACACCGACTATTGGATTGAAGGGAGCGCTGGAGTTAGCCTGATTATAGCATAACAGGTAAGCGTTGAACATAATGTCGAATCGTGCGAACATCGAGTGAAGTGTTGGACAGATCTCCTGATCGGATGGCCATCCGGACGGATGGTCGTCCGATCGGATGACCTATTGATCAGGTGGACCCCATCCGGTCGAATGGTCACCCGGTCGAATGACCGTTCGATCGAATGGTCATTCACCTAGTGCTGTGCTTTGTAAACTGTTTCAAACTTTTGAAGTTTTCGTTGTAGTATAAATCCAAGTCGTTCGATCCGATGGTCATCCGGACGGATAACCGTTCAATCGGATGACTGTTCAAGTGAAAGTTTAATAGTTCAAGCTCTGATTCAAATAGTTTAATTATTGAAGGCTACCGGAAACAGGTCGTCCGGTCGGATGATCGTTCGATCGGATGATCATCCGATCAGATGGTCATTCGACTGTTGTGATCTTGTTCCTTTGCAACCTTTTGTAAAATTTCTAAGTTTGAGCTTAACGGAGACGACGTGGTAACTTACCAAGACAACGGAAACTCGCCAAGGTTCTGCTCGTCTGATCGGATGGGAATCACCCCGTTCGATCGGATGACTGTTCTTAACGGTGTTTCATGTCGGATCCGTAATTTGGTCATCTCTCCGGTGATAATCCGTTTTCAAGCTGACTCCAGACTAAAGAACAAGTCTACAGCTTGTTTGGATCCAGATTTCACCGATTCAAGTAAAAAGTTTAAGAAAGTTTGGAGAATAACATGTAATCAACTGAAAATGCTTAGATTTTTGTATAGATTCGTAGTAAGCATTGCGTTGCGTATTATTGTGTAATATCATCACATGACAAGATTGTACAATCACAAAAGTTTCCGTGTTTAGTCTACACGAGCTAGCTAGTAAGTGTCAAGTTTCAAGTTTCAAGTTTCAAAGTCTCAAAGTTTCTCATTCCATAAGTATCAAGAGTCAAGAATCAAGTATCTAGTTTTGTGAATCAAGTATCTAGTTTCAAGTTTCACTAAGAATCAAGATTCATAAGTATCAAGCATCAAGAGTTAAGTTCCAAAGTTTCAAAGAGTCTAGATTCAAAGTTTCATAAGATTCAAGTATCATAAAGTTTCACAAATAGTCTAACATAGTTAAGTCTCAATAGTATAGGGACTAAACTTGCCAAAAGTTAAAAGTTCAGGGACGCAGGGCGTTACACAACAGATCTGCGAAGTACATTTATAAAAACATAGAATACCCGACATGATTGGTAGTTTAGACTATCGTCAATGGCGGTGGTATTACTGTCCAACCACATGGCGAGGTCAACATACACGCGGTGACTAGAAAGGACCAACGTTTATTTTACAAGCGGTTGCTTTATACGACTTTTGGGTTTGGTGGGCCTTCTTTGGTCTCGCTGGCTGTATGAACGACATAAATACTTTCGAGTTTTCATCATTGCTAGAGGGTTACATTTCGGGTACGACACCGAAAGCCGGGCTTCATGCAAATGGAAATGACTACGAGCATGGAAATATACTATTTGGCCAATGGTATATACTTGGAGTATTCAAATATTGTGAAAACGTCTGAAACGATATAAAAAGACAATATTTTAAGAAACTGCAAGAGTCTTTACGAAAGGATATCTAGATGTGTTTTTGGGTTCTTTAACAACGATGACATTTTGTTAGAAATCCTTGTCCTATATAGGATAAAGAAACAATTTGAATGGTGACGTATGCTTGTATCATATTGCATAATATGATCTTAAAAGACAAAGGAAAAGAAGTATGGCAAAACTATTTTCCGGAAGATGATGTAGGAACGTAAGCAACAATGAGGGAGAGAATCTTAAACGGTGAACTCTTGCGTTCCAGTGAATTACATAACGCTCAAGGCGGCTTTCGTCGAGCATGCTTGGGTGATTCACCAAATTTAAAACGATGGTGACGATAAAGAGGACTTCGAAGGCGACGACGAGGACTCCGAATATAATGAAGAAGAAGAAGATTTCGAAGTTGGAGGCTTTAAAAACGAAGGTTTTGATGAAGGAGATCATGAAGAAGAAGAAAGCGACAACGTCGATGGAGACGAGTTGTATTAAATATATTTTATTGTAATGTCTTTTTAATTATTGTAATGTTTTTTAAATTAACAAAGTTATTCGTTTTTTTATTTTATATAAATTTAAAGATTAAATAAAAAATAATAATATTGAGTAATGGATATCTTATTCTCTACTTCCAAGCTGACCCCATAAAAGTGAAAAGGTCTGCAAAAGGTTTAATTGACTGACCATTTTACTAACAGTGGAATGACTATGCTTATTTAATTCGTATAAATGGGAAAAAGTAAATGCCTTGTTTTTTTTACCGGTAATAAATGATATGTCAATCATCGTGATATCGGACGCTGTGTTTTTTGGCTCTCCCAGATACGCGGAAACCCAATCTCCATCCGTCTGAAAGCACGAAAATGGAATAATCGCTAAAATCTCGTCTCGCATACAAGACGAACCGGCACCACCCATATTTGCCTTTCACCTGGATGCCACAGAAAATAATGGGAAGTGTGAGAGTTAAACCTAGGTCACAAGAAACACCAAATTTTTCCTCAGCCACTCTACCACTACCTCATTGGCAAAGTAAATGCGTTGTTACACAATTAAGCATTCACAACAATAATTATTATTGTATCTATTTAGTATGCTAAATAAAAATTTATATAATAATTATAACTAAAATAATATTCACTATTTTAAAATAATAATGATAATATTAATGTTAATAATAATTATAATAATAACATCAACAATAATAGTTATAATAATAATAATATAGAGTGAATTACACAGTTAGTTCATTTGTTTTTTAAGACTAAGAGTGAATGAGTAATTTTAAATGGAGTTAACCTCGTTAGTGTTGTTGACTAGAAATGTAAGAAAGGTAGACATTGGGAAGTGTCAATGCAACAAAAAAAAATCACAAGGATTATAACAAAAATTTGTCCTAAACCATTGACGACAACCATGTAATCTACTCAAAAACTAATGTAATCCAACAATTACAAGGTTTATGATTTTTTTTTATTATTATACAAAGTATAAAACTGATTAGCTTTACCTATACTTTTCCATTGGTAATAGAACAATTATGTCCCTTAGAATATGTGTTATGGTGGGTTCCATTGGGATTTTATTTACTACAAGGGCATATATTTTTTCATCAATTACGTCATTAAGGGTATGTTTGGCATGAAGGTTTTAGGAGCTTCTAGCTTTAACCTTTTAAAAAAGCTCATACTCAATAAAAAACCTTGTTTGGTTGAAAGAGTTTGAAGCTTTTAGGTTAGGAGATTGAAGCTTTTGGTTGAACGCTTTTACTAGTAGCGTTTAGAATAAGCTACAAGCCTTTAGGGAAAAAATGACTATTTTAACCTCTAAAGATAATGAACTTTTTAATGCACGAACTTTTTTTAATTTTTAGTTATGTCCATTTTGTTCATTTTATACATTTTATTAAAAGCTCCAGTTACTCTGTCAAACATCAAATATATCTAAAAAGCTACAGCTACTAGCTACCAGCTCCAGTTACCAGCTTCCAGCAAGCAGCCACCAGCTTTCAGCCATCAACCACCAGCTACTTTTACCAAACATACCCTAAAAGAGTGTCATGGAGGGTTCCAAATGGGCTTTGGTTAATTGTTATTTTTTAAGTATATTTGTTTGGTACTTTAATATGTAGTTAAATATTAAAAATACACTTAATACTTAAAAAAATAAATGGTCAGTAATCGTCAGACCCAAACAGCAATCGCCGTTTAGACTAAAATGGCTTGAAGATTAAAATATATTACAAGAGATTAAAAAAGAAGATAGATTGTTTAGAGTATGAAAGAGATGAATTATCAAACTTGTGTTGTTGGAACAGGTTAAAAAAAATTATTTGTTCAACGGTACTATTAACCACGGGGATCCTGAAACGGCCAACGTCTCATTTTGGTTTACCTCTTGCCCGTGATCCTGAGCAATAGTGTCGGATTTAGAAAAAAAAACGTTAAGAGGTAACATTTAAGAAAAAAGGGGTAACGGAATAGAAGAAACGTTAAATTTTTCTAGAATATATGCTACCGCAGGAGCGTAAAAGGGTAGCGGAGGCTATCCTATTCAAATGCTATATCCGCCCCTGCTGACCAAGCCCCATCCTCATGCCCCAGTCCGTGCCTTTACGTGAAGGTGTTCCTAGCCCTCGGTCGGGTGATGCAGCACCATTAACGCCCCAATGGAGCCTATAAAACATAGCCGACCAGGTTTATGTTAAATTGTCTTTGAATAAAACAAATTCCTGTTTGATACGTTCCAATCTTAATTTACATTTTTCTTTAAATAATATTCATTATATCAATAGTTTTTAAACTAACATTATATCAGTAGTTTTTAAAATAATCAAGGAGTGCGAAAATTTGGAATATAGTTATCGTATTGAAGTGTTAAACTAGTGTTTAACCCCTAGGTTGGGAAACCCTGATAAGTATTAAGCAACAACAACAACCGTACCCAAAAAAGCCTGCTATTAGTAGGGTCTGAGAAGGATAAGATGTATGTATACCTTACCCCTATTCCTAGAGATAAAGATGTTGCACGCAGATATATTAAGCGAACGTGATTAAAACCAGAAAAAGTCATAAAACAAAAATGTGAATATATACTGTCTCGTGACGTATAACTTAGATAAACTCGAACTTATATGAAAGAAAGTTTTAATTTAAAGAAAAAAAAAGCAGAACTTGAAAGGGGAAAAATGAAATGTTCAAACTTAAGGAACTACACCTTTTCGACAACACAAAAATAATAAGACTAAAAAAACCTCACTACAAGACAAAAAAACAAAAGTAGAATAAAAACAAAATCAAAACAAAACTCCTAACATCCTAATCTAAGGGGTAATTTGGCAAAATCTGAATGGTTAAGTGTCAAATCAGTAAAATGTCTGAACCATTAAGTGCTGAACCAGTAAGAAGGATGAAGTATGAACCATTAAGAGTTGAGCTAGTATAAAACTCAACCGTTCAGAGGCAAATGTCTGACCAATTCAGATTAGAGGTCTTAACCATTCAGAGGCAATTGTCTGAACCAGACATCTGCTCGTGAAACAACAGTCTGAACCATTAAGTGTTGAACCAGTAAGAGGTAGTAAGAGGTCTGAACCATTAAGAACCCTAATTGTTATAGTAAAACTATTTAATATTGGCAATCTTATCCGGTCATACTTCATTTTTTAAGGACTCCAAGGAGAAACTTCGTAAAATTGTTGCAAGCCGGTTCTTTCGTTGCTAAGACTACCTGTTGTCGCTCACTTGACAACCCGGATTTATTCTCTAATATTACGATACATGCCGCTGAGTAGACGCTTATTCATCACCTTGCTCACTTGCGTCTCCCCTCACTTGAGCCTGTTGTGGTTAACCCCTGCTCGCTCAAGCTACCACACCCCAACATACCCGCTCACCCAGGCTACCACACTCACTTTGGCCACTCGCGTTTGCGCTAGCCTGACTGCGTTGTGGTGCTTGCGAGTCAGGAGGCGGACGACGTGGCTAGCGCCGGGTGCTCACCCCTTCCACATCATGCAGCCTAAACAAATGTGCAACTGCCATTAGGGAACATATTTGCCCCTCTCTAGATCGAAGAACAAAAAATTTAATGTTCGTCAATTGTTATGGATATCAGTGTTATGCGCCGCCCACGTTGCGGGGCACTAAACCTAATATTTCTTAGTTTGATAGTATGTACGTCTGTATTTTGGTTACCTGTACATACTACTTATAACAAGATGTAAAAAAATATCAAGTCAACCAATTAAACCAAAACACAACCATAGTTTTGCTAAAAAAAAAATAAAATGATGACAAACATTTAATTTAGAATTGCAGGCAAAACAGTAATTTGTCAAGACCAATGAACAAGTGCTAGGCAGCTGCTTGGCACGAATGAAGACTACAATGAGTCAACCAAATAAAATAAAACACTTTCATAGTTTTGCAAAAAAAATAAAATAAAAAAAATAAAAAAAAATAAAAAAAACGATGGCAAGATTGCAATCTGGGGCAAAATCGTTATTTTGAAATGAGTGCAAAATCACATTTTGAATCGAGGGAAAAAGCGCAATTTTTAGCTGAAGGTAAAATCATAAATTTATTTTGAACCTGGAGCAAAATCGTAATTTTTAACCGATGAAAAAACCAAAATTTTATCTTCTTTTGTAGTTATAGGTAATTCCCTTCTAGAAAACTTAAGAAATTTAACGATTTTAATATTTTAGTTCATTCTTAAGTGCTTTTCGCCAAAATTCCAAAATTAAATTCAAGATGTGCATTTTCCCCTACACAGCCGACCATCAACCTAATGTTCATAATCAGCCCGTCGCCAGTTCTAGAACCATATGCAAGTGGTAGCTGTGTTATTCTTATTAACTATCATAATTGATGTTAAGAGACAAAATAATTGTCTACAATATAGTGCAACAAGAAGGCAAAATATAGATAAGTCCAGTTTGGTATTTTCGGTACAAACAGGAGGACCTTCACGCTTCAGCAATTTGCACAGTGACAGACCTAGGATTTATTTCTAGAGGGAAAACAAGTGGTTTAACCAAACACTTAATGGGGCGACCGAGATTTTTGCATATAAACACACTAAACATTTTCGTAAAATATCCCACATCAGCAATATGCAGAGTGGCAGACCTACTATTTATTTCTGGAGAGCGAACGAGTGTCTTAACCAAAACATATTTACGACCCCCCCTCCCCACCCTAACCCAACCCTTAAGGTAGGTCCACCCTCAATGTGCATCACGAGTCCATGGTCCCTCGGTAAAGGTGCTAACGGTCGGCAATCCACAGTGAAGTTTAGTGGAGAAAAGGTTGTGGAAATTTCTCTTAGGTAGTGTTCGTTTCATGGATTGTAATGGAATTGGAATGAAAATTTACGCAGAAACTGAAATTTGATTTGTAATTTAGGTGTGTTTGTTTTGCAAAATGGAATGAAATATGGATGAAATTAGAAGGTAGATTCCCTTCCTTAAATTGTTGTTCAATTCCAATTCATTTTCTTGTTGAAACCAACAAAATAAACAGTGAAATTAACATTCTAATTCACTCAAGATTCCATTTTATTATGTGAAACGAATACTACCTTAGAGACTACCGTCGGATTAGCAACACTAAGAAGGTGTTTGGGGTTGAGTTTTGAAGGAGATTTTTAGATTATTAAGTTTTGAAATCGTAAATAATCAGTTTTGAGTGTTTGGGTAAAAAAATTAAAAAAATTGATTATTTGCGTTTAGAAAGTTACAAAACGCAGTTTTCCAAAAATTGATTATTTGCATTTAGAAAAAAGATTTCACTTGTTTATTTTTTTAAATATATATATATTTGCCAAACACTCAAATAATTGATTATCTGATTAGTGTGATATCAAGCAACATAATCAAATCCAAACACTATATATCTTTCAACATCACGTTTTGTTACAGTTAATTATCTGATTCTGATTATTCAAAACGCATAATCTATTTTCAAAACTCAACCCTAAACACCCTCTAACCAAGGTCGGATAGCATGACAATATCATTGAACGACTAGTTAGCAACAAACGTGTTTCCAATGGATTAGCCTAAAATATTTCAACGGCAGATTATTCCTTAGCTATTTCATTGATCAACTATGTCATTTTGTGTTGCTACTTTAACCTAAGGGTGAGCAATTACCGAAACTGAACCGAAATTTACCCAAAACTTAATAATTGAAAACCGAATTAACTAAAAATTGGTTATTAATTTTTTTGTAACATAGGTTAACCGACATTAACCGAAATGAATCATTCATATTTTCATATATGTCTAGGTTTTATACCACGATTTCATGTTTTATACCTCTTTTTTATATGTTCCAAAGCAACAATTTTAGCAAACGAAACGTATTATCTAACAATTCATTTGGAATCGAAAGGTTTCAATTATCACGCTAAACGCTTTTAACGTAAGAGATTGGAAAAAAATCAATTGCGAAGATGATTGCGATAGTATTTCCTACTGATGGGTTTCCCTGAATCGTACTTCGGGAAAGAAAAAAAAAAATTAATTGCGAAGATGATTAGAGATATTTTAGTAGCTACAATGTGGTGTATATAGAGTGTGAGAAATAAACTTATCTTGTGCACCTCTTTGCGTAAGACCTATAGTTGGGGATATAAAAACCTTTCATTCATATGGGTGAAAAATAGGGGAAAGCTAAATTGGCTTGATTGGGATATGTGGAGTGAATTTAATGTTCTTTACAACTTGTAATTTGGTGTATTCATGGAGTATTCGGGTTTTGGTGTTTTGATAGTCCGGTTTCTCATTAAAAATGAAAGTTAGCAGTTAAAAAAAAACATATTCTGTTATACCAAACTTAAAACTTGATCTCGAAATAGGGCTGTTCAAACTGCTCGACGATCGAGGATCACTCGACGATCGCTCGAAAAATGCTCGTTCGATTCTCGCTCAGTTTGTAAATGAGCCGCTTGGATCGGTTCGATTCAAATTCAATCCAAGCATGAGCAAAGGCCCGCTCGCTCGTCGATCGCTCGGTTTCGCTCGAATTATTTTTATTAATAATTTATATATATATTTTTATTAACAATTTGTATTTCACACTTTATTTTGTGCTTCTTGATATTGTTAAGAACATTTTTAGAATCATGATTTTAGTTATGTATTGCTTTTGTTAGTAAAGTGTTGAACATGTTTTAATTAAGTTAGGATTTGTTTGTTGAACGCAACCTTATAATTCAATCGAGCGAAACCGAGTGAAAACGATCCGATCGATTCAAATTCAATCCGAGCATGAGCATCACTTTTGCGCTTGGTTTTGCAAATTCAATCTGATCGGATCGGATCGGTTGTAATTTAATCCGAGCATGAACAAACTCTCGATCAGATCGGATCGGCTCATGAACACCCCTACCTCCAAACATCAAACTGAATATAAATCAATACTTGTACGTTATTAATAATGAACAAAACCCTAACAAAGAGTTTATTGATTTAACTAAGTTATTAATAATGGAAAAAAAACTAAAGTCTTGAAAATTACTTATTACGTAGGTTCATAATTATACACCAAGTAGTTGTTTCATATCAAATTTGCTGCTATATTTACGTAGGAAAGTGCTACCTCTCTCATTAATAAGTTAGCCTAACTAAAAAGAGCAAACACATGGGTAAGGTATAGGGCTCGGCTGCCAAAGCCTCTCATCAGGCCAACAAGGACTTAGGCTATGTGGTATGGGGTACGTCTTCAAGGCGTCGAGGACCGGCGCCGGTCAGCACATCGTGCCGGCTGGGTCGTCCTCGTCCTCACCGGCGAGCTTGAGACGTTGGAGACGGGGCATTAAACGACAAAAATTGTGGGGACCGATGCATTAGACCGTTTAAATAAAAAAATTCAAATTAACATTAATCATTTATTAAATAACGGCCATTTTTTCAAAATTATACCTAATTCACTCCCACTTTTATAAATACTCACCTCTTTTACACCATTTTTCACAACTTTTCACCCACTACAATCTCATATCTCTCTCACATTTTATAAACCCTCTTCCCTTTTTTATAAAAACTCAACAATTTTTATACCATTTTTTACCCACTACCACCCCATCTCACTCTCAAAAATTACCATGGCTTCACCTTCTTCCATTTCTTCAATTTCTTCATCTTCTTCGTCTACGTGGTATTCGTCATCTTCGGAAGAGAATGACGCATTTATAGAAAACATGATTATGAACGTGGCTCAGGTCTTCATGGCGGGTGATGAAGCGTCGTCCCAACGGCTAACGAGACGAGCAAAATTAAATCGAGACCAAGAAGGTACTTTACTATTTTTTCTATATGTTTTATATAGATTTGAAAATGTATTTTATAATGAATCTCATTTATGTTTCGTTTTAAATATATAGCCACCCACGATAAACTAGTAGCGATTATTTTGCCGACGAACCCGTGTACATAGACGAGATGTTTCGACGTCGGTTCTGCATGAGTCGTCGACTTTTTTTACGTATCGCAGGCGACATGGCCGAGTCTGATCCGTTTTTACACTGCGATACGACGCTAGGGGGCAAAGGGGTTTCACTAATTTACAAAAATGTACGTTGGCCATTCGCCAACTGGCATACGGTTACGCACCCGATGCATTAGACGAGTATTTAAGAATGTCCAAAAGAACCGCACGTCTATGTTTGCACAAGTTTTGCGAATGGGTTGTCAAATTATATAGCAAGAGATACCTGCAGAGACCGAACGCGAACGGCGTTCAAAAATTATATCAAGCACACAAACAAAGACATGGTTTCCCAGGAATGCTCGGGAGCATTGATTGCATGCACTGGCCGTGGCAGAACTGCCCAGTTACCTGGCAAGGTCAGTATACTAGGGGAGATCATGGACATCCGACTATTATTCTAGAGGCTGTTGCATCACATGATCTCTGGATCTGGCATGCTTTTTTTGGTCTACCTGGTTCGCTCAATGACCTTAACATCATATACCAGTCACAGATATTTGACGATGTAGTGACGGGAACAGATCCAGATACAAGTTTTACGGTTTAGGGGTGGAATACAGGCGAGGTTACTACTTAACAGATGGAATATACCCAACGTACTCGACAATCGTTAAAACTATTCCACACCCGACAGACGAAAAAAGAAAAAAATTGCGAAGTATCAAGAGGATGCGAGAAAAGATATTGAACGGGCTTTTGGTGTTCTACAAAAAATGGCATATCATTGAACATCCAGCACGTTCGGCTACACCAAAGAGGTTACGACACATTATGTACGCTTGTATCATCCTTCATAACATGGTCATTGAAGACGAAGGTAGAGCGATATGCGAGTACGACGAAAACGCGTCTACCAGAAATTCTGTTCCAGTTAGTGGGGAACAACAAGATTTGAACATGTTCGCTCTACGTAACGAATACACACACCATAACCTACAAGCGGACTTGGTGGAGTACATTTGGAACAACGCTCAAAACGAACCAGAAGACCACATGCAAGACGAAGACTAGTAGCTTTTTTTTAATATATTAGGATTTTTTTTAGTTTATTTTTTTAGTCTATGTTTTTATTTTTAAGTCTATGTTTTTTTTTAAGTTTATGTTTTTTTTTAAGTTTATGTAATGTTTTTTAATATTAATGAAAATATTTTGTTAATTTATTTGTTAAATGTTAAAAAAAGTAGAAGATTAAAAAATAAAAATATAAAAGTGGTGGGGTAGGATCATCTAGGACCATCCTCCCATTTCCACTAGTTTTGTGGGATGGACCATCCTTGGGAGGACTATGATGTGGCGCCTACGTGGCGGATCATCCTCCAAGGAAGGATGGGCACCATACCATGTAGCCTTACAATTATCGATTTTGGAGAGACCTAATTCGCCTTTGTTGGTTTTGGATGGCATTAAAGTCTGATCAATCCTTCTATACATGTTAAAGATATGCTTTCTTTACTGAATTGCATATTGTTTCAGGTTTTCTAAGGTATTGGTAATTATGGATTAAAGTGAAGGGCGGATCCAGCCCTGTTTTGTTACACCCCCAATTTCTACATGTGGAGTACTACCGCGGGGCGTGTGACTGACCAGGATCAAGCCACCAATTATATTGAACAACATAATTAATAAAACAGTTTTCAAAACAACTCGTACGATTAGTGACTGAAGTCCAAAATTCACAGTTTCAAAAGAAGTAAACAAAGTTATCAGCGGAAGCATAAGTTTAACAGTTTAAAACATCGATTTCAAAGTACATAATTATTAAAGAAACCCAACACGGCTTAAAGCGACTACTACACACCCTGCTGCAAGCTCCTACTATCACTTAGTACCTGCAAAGCATGCAGTAGGGTATAAACATAAAGTTGGCGAGTTCACGAGTTGTCCAGTTTTAGTTCCAAAAACGTAAGTTGTTCAATCGTTTATTTATAATCATGTTATGGGGAGCTACCCCATCTGTAAGCTCACTAAACTGTATGATACCGAATACTGGTGACTGTCAAGTTGATGTACCCAAGTCAATGTCTATCATCATTGACCAAGTAACATGGCATAATAGTTCACGTCCGATCCCCCGGTCACGGTGTGAGGTTTGTCAAACCTAATAGCGCTATCAACTAATATCCTGTTTGCCCCCGACTATTAATCGGTATTAAAGTAGGGACTTAATGATAGAGTTTCGTTTAGTTTGCAAAAACATGATTTATAAATAGTATCCAAACGTATTCCCCCCAGGAATAATAGTTTAAAAGTATCCTTCCCTAAGATAGTAGTTCGTCCGTGTCCCCCCGGGATGCATGCTTTTAGTGTGTGTGAACTCACCTTTGTTTTGCTCGGCAGGTACTACTTGTTTAAATAGTTTGGTAAACCTCGTCCTATTATATTTACCAAGTTTGATCAGATTCATACACGATTGACATCACGTATTTGTACAAATAACACAAAAGTATCATATAAATTTGAGCACACGAGCTTATTATTGTTTCATTAAGTGAACAGAAATATAATCTGCCTAAAGTGTTCCATATGAGTGTGGCCCAATAAGTCATGTGGCCTACTACTAGTGTGTGTCGCCTGATTGTTATGTGTGTATGGTCCAACACATGATCCAATTGTACAAGCATGTGCGAGTATGGCCCAAGTTAATGTATTGGTCTGTTTAACAGAGGGTGTGGCCCAATAAGTGAGTGTGCGACATGCCTCAAAGAGTGCGGCCACACTTCTGTGTGTTGCACCCCGTGCATTACCTGCTTGTGCGATACACACCAGTGTGCGACCCTGCATTGCACCCTTGCACATAGTGCACCAAGGGTTGTGTTTTGGTCAAAAATTACCGAAGCAATTAAGTGATCAAATTAGTTAAGTGAGGTAGTGTGCTAAGAATGTCTGTTGAAAACATGCTAATTAAGTTGTTTGCAAAAACAATTATCAGGATACAGCTCAGGATATCGAGCTGTATCTATAATCAAACAATGAGCAAAAATGTAAAGGGTGACACGGGATGTACGAGGAAAGCCCTTGATCAATCTAGATCGCCGGCATAAAACCTCGGGAGCTGACAATCGCAGCTGCCTTGTTCTTCTTATTACTTCAAATGTCAGGATACAGTGCAGGATATGATGCGGATCAACTAAGTGTTACAATGTGATTTCGATACAAGTGTAAGTGTGTTGTGAGTGTTTGCAGCTAGAGAGAAAGAGAGTTCGAGAGTTTGTGGGTGTTCTTATCTGATCCGATCAATCTATTTATAGTAAAAAGAAACTAACTAACTAGCCTATAAATTCGGGATATATGGAATATTCCCTTCGTGAACGTTGTAGTCCACGTCTTCCGGCTTCAACGTCCATAATCTAACAGATTTGCCCGAGTCTTGTGGAGAAGAAGTCCATTTGAACGTTAGAGAGTTGCATCATTTAATCTGCACGTGAGTTAATTAGTTACTACTAGGATACTGTATCAGAATGTTACCAATATCCTGATCCGGTATCCTGATCACAACAAAGGAAACATAGTCAGAATATTATTCAGGATATATGAGCAGAAAATCACCCATAACAATTATCCCCAAAATATATCTGTTGGTATACCAATTCCAACGGATATATTTTAAAGCTTATCTCTTAAAACGAGGTTATTAAGTTGAAACAACGATCGAGATAGCATTGTACAACTTTCAACGTGGTTTTCACTCGATGGATATTTGTTACGCCCCTATATCTTCTCTCTTTCTATTTGAAAACCAAATATCAACAGAATCTCTAGGTAATTATTCATTCTTTGTTCTTTCCCTGCTAATTTCTTCATTCTTCTCCTTATGGCTACTAGAACCCGTTCTCATACTGGCGAATCGACGGAGACCTTCGTCCAACAAAACCTTCTCAAGAACCTCGAGAAGGAGATCTGTGCCTTCGACAATGCAGATATCGCAGCGTTGAGAGCCTCCGGCGCCTTTCTAGACGGTGCGATCATCAGACCATTCGACCGGTCAGTTCGATCGGACGTTTCATCTGCCAATTGGGTCTGTTTTCCGGCATATCCTTTCTCGCTAGGCCTTCGGTATCCTTTTCCCGAATTCATGATGCCATTTTTTTAAACCACCGGTCTTTCTTTTGCCCAAACAGTGCCCATGGTTTGGAGGGTACTGATCATACTCAACCAAATCAAAAACCCTCACTTTCCTGACCTCTGTATCGAGGATATTCCAATCGCCTATCGTCTCCGATCACACGGCTCTAGTCGGTTTTTACTTTTTTCCACTTCCATTAAACCCCACATTCTCAAAGCCACCAAAAACGAGGACATATGGCAACGAAAATTCTTCTTCGTTAAGCGAGATTCCATCTACGAGGGTACTAGCCTCCCGATGGAGTGGTTAACCACCGGTAGGGTTTAGGGTTTCAAGAATATCCCCAAATATCTCTAGGCCTATATCCTATGCTAATACTTTTTATTTGGCCCTTATGTAGTGAACTTCAAAGAAGTAGCCCCTCCTACTGAAGAAGCTGAAAAGAGAATCGAAGCAATTTACCAGTTACCAGAAGGTGATAGGAGCTTTTCCACACACTTCCCAAGTTCCAGTCAATATTCATCATCTGATATGTCTGGTAAGAGTTATTCTGTAAATAATTGATTAGTGTAATATAATGAAAGAGTAGTAAAGATTTAGAACTTCTCTTTTTATGCAGCACTAGCCAAAATCCCAGAAGTCTTCGACCTTGAGGAGTTGGACAGTTACTTTGATCCTGTCCAGGTCAAGAAAGAGCCAAGTCCCAAACCTATTACTTCGTCCAAGCCCACCAGCTCTAAAGCCGTTATCAAACCCAAGCCTTCGCCAGCTACTAAGACCCGAACCTCGAGTTTCGTAAGAGGAAAGAGACTGACTCTCCTGCCACTCCCGAGACGTTTCCCTACGAGAATCACGGGTTTATCGAGGCAAGCGGGTTCATGACCTCCTTTCTCAACTAGGTATAGGTCCTTATTCCGTATCCTGCACCTATATGTCAAACCAATATTTTGGTTATTATATAATAATACCTGCATTTTTTGGTGTAGGGCCTCGAACGTCTGGTTCATTTGTATGAAGAATCCTGCGGGCTTAACAAGATGCTCGAGTCCAAATTAAAGAAAGCCGAGGTTACCATTTCCGACCAAGGTATGATTGCTGCTGCTAAATCTCAACATTATGAGGACAAGTTCAAAGCTATGATCCAGGAACACCAGGCTGCCCTCAAGAAAGCTACTAACGAAGCCCAAGCCCATCTTAACGCCGCCCAAGCCCAACATGAACAGGATATGGCCTCTTACCAGGAAGGCCTTAAAAGCTCGTTGTCATCTCCCTTCTTCGGGCCAGGCTAAAAATGGCCTACGAAGCCAAGGCCCTGGGCTTTGAATGCCCTTCTTGGAATGTCGACGCCTGGGAAACGAAGCTAAGGGGTCTTGGCGGTAATCCTGTGGAGCATCCTGCTAAATCTGTAGCTGAGGGGCCTTCAAAGGCGACTGAGAAGCTAATCGGCGCTGGTGGTGAAGCTGAGAAGGATGTTGGGAAGGATCCTGCTGAAGAAGTCATGGTTGAAGAGGGTGCTGCCCCTTAATTGCAGCAAAGTGGGCGATGGTGGATGTTTATGCCTAGGCCGGAGCCCACTTTTTTAGGTTTGATGGTTGTGGTTGTAATCCTTAAACAATTTACTTTTCCTGCACTTGAACAATTTACATTTCCTGCACTTAAAACAATATGATGGCCAAAGGTTGATGGGTCCTGAGTTTCAGGATGAAGCCCTTGATCATCAATTAGTATCGTTTATTTTGAACAATATAACAGTTGGAGGTGATGGGTCTCGGTTTGAGATGAAACCTTCAACCGTTATGTAAATATAGTAAAAAACTAACTGTGCTTTTGGCGGATGGATCTCGGTTTGAGATGAAACTAAAAGCACAACTTTTTCTATGTTAATAATATAACTTCCTTTTGATCCTATTTATCATTGTCCTTTTTTCAATTCTTATTATGCATTGCTTAGTTTGAATTTCAATGTTCCAAACTTAGTACAATTATTTTTTGAAAATATCCTGATCAGTATACTTGCAAATATCCTATTAAGACTTTCGTCAAATAGGGTTTTTATAACTCAAACAATTCAGATAAAGTTTTCAAAGAAAAAAGGACAGTTCATTTATTTTACAAAGTTCATTTTGATACTGATGTGTGTTGGGTGTAATATATTTTAGGTGTATATTTTAAGCCCTTTTACACTTTTTAGCCAAGTTTTAAATTTATAAAACACGATATTTACTAACACTAAACACACATATGGGCAAGTGCACCCATCGTGGACGTAGTATAGTGTTGGTAAGATACCGAGGTCGTCCAAGGACACAAGAGCTTTTAATACCGGTTTATCCTCAACGTATAATCAAATCAAAAAGTTAGAAAAAGGTTTTTTAAACTAGAAAATAAAACTAACTAAAATGCTGAAAAGTAAAATAAAAGTAAGAACAGATAGACAAGATGAATCACTTGGATCCGACTCGTGTGTAGTGTAACCTTTGATTATTTCCGCACTTTTGCACTTGTTTAAGAGATTATCTTAGTTATTGTAGTAGGCCCCTCTTTTGAAGGTGACGTTACCTCAGCCCAGTAGTTTGAGTCAGCAAGGATACAATCCTAAAGGGTCGGATTATTGAAAGATAATTAATTAAGTTATTAATGCATAATGTGGTAAGCCCCTCTTTTGAAGGTGACGTTACCCTCGGCTAAGTAGTCTGAGTCAGCAGGGATATAGTCCTAAGTAGCCAGGTTAAAGTTTTAATAGTAGTTTAACTTATGAGGGGGTCAAAGAGTTTGGACCCCCGCCATCCAATACCGTTGGGTATTGAAGGAGGTCCTACTAAATTTGACCCAGGTCCTTTGCAGGATCTATACACTGAACAATGGCAAGACTCTTACCAAACCGTTCCCTTAACCCCCGACCAGGTAGCCAACATACCTCCATATAGACCGTGGAGATATGAATGGTGAAAATCTTTTATTTTATATAGACAGTAAAATAATGCCAAGACACCACGGACAAACGATAAGGAAGAATCACCTTCAACATAAGAATCTAGTTATTAAAGTCATTAATACATAACCAATTAAAAAGTGCAAAAAGATTAAAAATAAAAAGTATTACACTAAACACATGTCTTCACCAAGTGATGTAAGAGACTTAGACAAACATGGCCTTTGATTGTCAAGAACTCTTACGATCAATCTTGGATCCCGAGACGACTCACACACTCTATGATGGACAATGGATGATGGTGGTGGATGATGGTGTTGTGATGGTGGTGGGTGGGTGGTGGGTGAAGTGTGAGAGAGGTGGTGTGCCAAGGGATGAGTTGCAAGAGCTCCATGCAGTCCTATTTATAGGCTGAACAGAAGCTAGGGATAATCTTTTTAACATTTGATCAATGAAGGGCAAAGGAAAGTGATCTTTCCTTGTTGCTTCATTTAATCGTCTATAGTCTATACATACTCTCCATCCTGTGACGGTTCTTGTTGGTATTAATTCATTCTTTTCATTAATTATTATCGTTATACCTCCCTTCTTTGGAACTACTTGGACGGGGCTTACCCAAGGACTATCAGAGATAGGGTAGATAAGTCCAACGTCAAGTAATTTGATGACTTTGTTTTTAACCACTTCTTGGACATTTGGATTGACTCTTCGTTGTGGTTGTATTACCGATTTGTAGTCATCATTCATTAAAATTTTGTGCGTGCACATGGAAGGACTTATTCCTTTAATATCTACAAGCTTCCAAGCGATCGCATTTTTATGTTTTTTCAAAAGTTTAATTAATTTTTCTTTTTCTTTACTACTTAATTTAGACGAAATAATTACAGGAGATTTACCATCTTTGTCTAGAAAAGCATATTCCAAACCTTTTAGAAGTTCTTTGAGCTCAAGAGGTGGGTCTTTAGGAGACTCCTTATTTGGTTGCTCATTTTGATCAAGAACCTTAAAAGTTTGTTCTATGGCGACCTCTTCTTCAACAAAGTGGTCAATCTTTTCACTTGTATCGGCGGCTCATCTTCATCTTCAATTATGGGGTCATTATTGCCAAAAGGATATTTCATTGAGCGCTCAAGATCTATGCTCCTTTTGAATGCCCCTAATTGAAGAGGTAGGTTGTTGTATTTCCGGTTTTTCAAAGCTTCATGAGTTTTTACAAAAGGTCGTCCCAACACTAGAGGAGCGTCATCAAGGATGACAAAGTCGGTTGGGATTACCATTTGATTTGTTTGAACCAAGACATCCTCAACTACACCGATTGATTTTATTACTTTCCGATTAGATAGAAAAATGGGTATTTGAAGTGGAGAAAAATCACTAATACTTAATTTTTCGAAAATGTAATTAGGCATTATGTTAACACAAAGATCTTTATCAATTGTGACATTACTAATAAATGAATTTTGAAAGTAACATGGAACCGGTGTAATGTTGATTTCAAAAGGGTCTTCTTTTATTAGTGAAGTTTGATCATTAGTTAACCTAACACTTACCGTTTCGTCAATTTTAGTGTTAGTGTTTAACTCTTTTAAAAACTTAGCATGAGTGGGTACTAAGCAATGATTTTCAAAAGAAGGTGACAAGAGATTAATTTCTTCAAAATTAGACTCTTCTTGAATTTTAACGTTAACGGACTCACCTCTTTCGTTGTTTAGCTCATGTGTCGGTTCTTCACTTATTTGTTCTTCCATATTTACCTCTTCAACTATCTTTTCTTTATTTAATTCTTCTCTTGCGCGGGACTCCTCTTCCCTTGCGCGAGATTCTTTTATGTAACGTTCGATAGTTTTAAGGTGTTCTAATATCCTATTGGTCACTTCGGTGATACAGAAAGGATCGGGATCCTCAAAGCTTGAATCCGGTTGTTCGATCCTTGGTTCCTCATAGTACTCATATGAAGTAGATGGTTCATACCATTGTTCTTCATTGTAAGTATATGATGGATAAGGGTCGTAAGTTTGTTCTTCATAGTACTCATATGAGGTGGGTTGTTCACGCCATGGTTCCTCATAATAAGAATATGAAGGTGGTGGCTCATGTCTTGGTTCCTTAAAGTATGAGTATGAAGGCTCATACCTTGGTTCATCAAAATATGAGTGTGAGGGAGAAGGTTCATACCTTTGGTCTTCATAGGATGTGTATGAAGTCGATGGCTCGTACCTGGGCTCCTCATAATAGTTGTATGAAGTGGATGGTTGAGATGAGTTGTAATATTGTACCGAGTGCGGGTTACCACAATTAGTGCAATAGTCTCCCCTATAATCAACCTCCTCATAGGTGTAGTTGTAGCCTCCTGAGTATTGATCCATAAGAATCACTCAGCAGACCACAACAGAGTCTCGGGACCAGAAAACAAAAATACAAACGGAAACAGAGGCTGGACACGGCCCCGTGTTCAGTGGACACGACCCCGTGTTCAGGGTCTGTATCTGTGCGTTTTATTAAAAGTTACTGGTCTTGTTGAGCACGGGGGCGTGTTCAGTGAGCACGACCCCGTGTTCAGACACTGTATCTGGGTGTTTTATGAAAAATATGCAGCACGGCCCCGTGTTTAGTGAACACGGCCCCGTTTTGAAAAGGTTTTGAAAAACTGATTAGGCCGTCGATTTTAAGTTTTCTTAAAATCCTTGTGTCCCCGGCAACGGCGCCAAAAAATTGATGTGCGTTAGGTGTAATATATTTTAGGTGTAAATTTTAAGCCCTTTTACACTTTTAGCCAAGTTTTAAATTTATAAAACACGATATTTACTAACACTAAACACACATATGGGCAAGTGCACCCATCGTGGACGTAGTATAGTGTTGGTAAGATACCGAGGTCGTCCAAGGACACAAGAGCTTTTAATACCGGTTTATCCTCAACGTCTAATCAAATAAAAAAGTTAGAAAAAGGTTTTTTAAACTAGAAAAATAAAACTAACTAAAATGCTGAAAAGTAAAATAAAAGTAAAAACAGATAGACAAGATGAATCACTTGGATCCGACTCGTGTGTAGTGTAACCTTTGATTATTTCCGCACTTTTGCACTTGTTTAAGAGATTATCTTAGTTATTGTAGTAGGCCCCTCTTTTGAAGGTGACGTTACCCTCAACCCAGTAGTTTGAGTCAGCAAGGATACAATCCTAAAGGGTCGGATTATTGAAAGATAATTAATTAAGTTATTAATGCATAATGTGGTAGGCCCCTCTTTTGAAGGTGACGTTACCTTCGGCTAAGTAGTCTGAGTCAGCAGGGATACAGTCCTAAGTAGCCGGGTTAAAGTTTCAATAGTAGTTTAACTTATGAGGGGGTCAAAGACTTTGGACCCCTGCCATCCAATACCATTGGGTATTGAAGGAGGTCCTACTAAATTTGACCTAGGTCCTTTGCAGGATCTATACACTGAACAATGACAAGACTCTTACCAAACGGTTCCCTTAACCCCCGACCAGGTAGCCAACATACCTCCATATAGACCGTGGAGATATGAATGGTGAAAATCTTTAATTCTATATAAACAGTAAAATAATGCCAAGACACCACGGACAAACGATAAGGAAGAATCACCTTCAACATAAGAAACTAGTTATTAAAGTCATTAATACATAACCAATTAAAAAGTGCAAAAAGATTAAAAATAAAAAGTATTACACTAAACACTTGTCTTCACCAAGTGATGTAAGAGACTTACGCAAACATGGCCTTTGATTGTTAAGAACTCTTACGATCAATCTTGGATCCCGAGACGACTCACACACTCTATGATGGATAATGGATGATGGTGGTGGATGATGGTGTTGTGATGGTGGTGGGTGGTGGGTGGTGGGTGAAGTGTGAGAGAGGTGGTGTGCCAAGGGATGAGTTGCAAGAGCTCCAAGCACTCCTATTTATAGGCTGAACAGAAGCTCGGGCACGGCCCCGTGTCCATCCTCTTCTCTTTCTTCATTAATTGCAGTTTGTCTGCATTAGTTGACCACGCCCCCGTGTCCGCTGAGCACGACCCCATGTGCAGAAGCATATCTGTACTATCAAGATTTGCCTGGATTCCGCGAATCTTATAGTTGACCACGGCCCCGTGTTCGCTGAGCACGGCCCCGTGGTGGGCGATGGAAGCTTCTACAACTTTGTCTTTTCTGCTGACACTTGGGCACGCCCCCGTGCTCATTGAGCACGGGGCGTGTTCAGCCCTCTGTTTCCTTGTTTTGCTTGGGAAGATGCTGTCGGGGGGTCGGGCATGCCACATTTGTTCCTTTTCTTGTATTTATGTTAGATTTAGCTGTCTTTTTGCTTCTTTGTTTATTTGAGCTCATTTAATCCTGAAAATACAGAAGGAAGACAAAAGCACACTTTTTCCAACATTAGTACTAAAAAAGGGTTAGTTTTATGCCACAATTGATGTAATTTATATGTTGCATTTTGTGCACATCAATAACACTTGTTTGACTAGAATACAGTTTTAGTTTTTAACCCAAGCATCATGTCCCAAATATTCCAACCAAATATCCTGAAACATATTTTGAAAATACATTTTGAGAATATATGCTGAGAATATATCCTAATCAGGATATTTAAGCTTTTGTCAAACATAGTTTCAAAAATTCAAATGATTTAAATAAGGTTTATAAAGGAATGATCATACCAGGAATAGAGTGTAACCCTATTCTCAAACTTCAATCCTTTTGCGATTTTTTCCAACGAAGATGTCCCCAGTCTGAGACAATTGGTGTACTAGGTCCAAGCTCGATCCTTTGAGCTTTACATAATTACCTCAGTAGGAATGTCCCCTGTGCATAATGTCTTTGAACAGTTAGAAATTTTTTAGACATCAATTGCAACCGTTTGAATAATTCTTATATTACAGGGGATAAACTCTAAAATATACTGGAGATAAATCCTTAATGTACTGGGGATAAACCCATAAGTATTCTGGGGAAAATCCCGAATTTTCGTGCGCTACAGGCGGGAGTGTATAAACTCCAAGACTTAGAAAGGTGAAAACCTTTAAACCTTAGAGAGTATGAAAATACCCTTACGCGAGAGAGGGTGATCAATCCTCATATACCTTTAGGATCCAGGATATAGCCAACAATAACGAAATTGTCAGCCACTTTTACATGGACTGGTCCCGCTATCTTGAACTATCCCTAGATAACTTGCGCTCCAGGCGGGGTGTTTATATCCAATTCGAGAGAAAGGTGAATACCTTTAAACCTGTGAAGGGATCAGTATCCCTTAAACGTGAGAGAGGGGGCCAATCCTCTAATCTTTCTGTCACACCCCGATTTCCACGTGTATCACCGGTGGGCCCGGTGGGGGATTACCGTGACGTAGTTGGCAACAATATAGTCAAACCACAATATATAAATGCACAGCGGAATCATAAAGATAAATATAATTCAACCATTTACTGCAATATCCAAATGTATCACAAGTAGTTGAATAGTATCCACAGGATGGATCAAAATAAATAAAAATGTAGTTCAACAGATAAGACATCAAGCTTGCGAGGCTTCTTAACGATGCTATGGAGCTAATGCCAGCCAATTACGTGTAGTACCTGCACTTAATCTTTTTGGGAAAATACGTCAGTTTACACTGGTAAATACATTCAACCGACTCTTTTGTAAATGTTTAATAAAATTGATTTGAATGCACGAGGCACAAATTCTTTTATAACTTGGGAGAATTATTTAAAATTATAATCTTGTGAACGAATTACATGTTCCTTCTCTGCGTTCAGTAGCCCGGATCGTGCCGGGTTAAAGATCAATAGACACACCACATTTGCGTAAAACCGAGGTGGGTAAACCATCGGCTACGTCTTTTAATAGTATAGACATCATACCGGGTATACGCCTACACCCGGGTGTCGAGGTCGTGGCCATTTCGTAAAATGATGCCAAGGATATCCGGGACATGGTCATTAACCCCCCAAAGGCTTTTAAGTAACAAGACTGTTTAAATGAGCCGATCAAACTATTCAATTAGCCACCTAAACGATGGAATTATTTGATGCTCAATCAAGCGGTATTTTATATACCGTAACCCAAGTCCGTATAAGGGAAAATAAGTCAAAAGTATTTACCTTTGCAATGTATATTCCTTAATCAATTAGATCACCGATAGCTTTTACTGGGGCTCCTTATTCTGGAACGAAGGTTTTAAATAACCTATTAGAATCCTAACGGGTCTTTATATTAGCCGTAGCCTAGACCGGTTAGTTTCGAGGGATAGATACGGTTTAATCGCGTGAAAGGCGAAAGCCGAGAATGGAGTGTGATTCTGACCCAACAAGTTCGGAGACTTGTTTTGTATGGGTTTAATATTCACACTCTGGATTTTGGGGTCAAAATGATATGGTTTGACCCGTATCGGCTAATTTATGTAAACTAGTTACATAAGCCGAACCGTGCGCGCGGTAGGCGCAACGGGTAACCGTAAGAGTCCTACACTGTTTTCCTAAGTCAATATACTTTAAAGAGGTTGTGGTATCATTAGGATACCTTCCATAATGCCCGTAACGAGTTCTAGTCCTTTATACGCCCCGTAGGGGTTTTCCGGTCATTTTAAAGACTTTTAAAAGGGATTTCTGAGTTCTACAGGAAACCTGAGTTTCCCGATCAGTTTAATAAGTTTAAAATATCTTATTTATTATTTAAAATCAGTAGCAACTGGAATCGGGTCAAAAGACCTTGTAGAACTCAAGTTTTGGCCGAAAAGGGCATATTCGGTATTTACCGAACCGTAGCCATAACCGCAGGTTATGAGCAGGTTAAAATTAATTAAAAATCTTTAAAAATCCCAAAATATTATTTTAATACAGTGGGTAAAAGTTTTGGTGATGAAATCTTGGTTTAGGTAGACGTTATGCTAATTGCGCCGTTTATTACAAAAGTTTCTTATAAATGCGCTAATTAGCATAACTCCCATTCTAGACCTCGGATTGGCGTGAAACTTTCGGGACATGCTTAGAATTTAGTAAGCAAGGTTATGGTCCCTTCACGTGTCCAAAATACTCGTTTTATTTTAAAAAGGGCGTTACGGTCAACTTTTAAGTAATTAACGGAAATGCGTAAAAGACTCGGATAAACAACGAACCGGTCACAGAGGGTGATACCATCACGTGACCTGGTCCTAAGAGAGTCCTAAGGCATATCTACATTGTACTAAAACGGGTCAGAACTGAAGTCAAAGCAAAAGTCAAACCTTTGCGACATTCGGCTCCGAACCGGGTCAATATAGCGAATGGCCGAATCAAACGAGTTTAGACAAGTTCATATACTTAATATCATGTTTTATGATCATCAAAACAGGTTTCATAGCATATACATTACAGATTATGCACAAGATTGCAAAATGACTTTCTGTTGACTTTTTGGGTACACGTTTGACTCGACATTTGACATAGTTAGAGTGGTGATCAGGGGAACCCTTTTAGAGGTTTATTACCCACATAAACACCAATACATAACCACTTTTGATTCGACAATTCACTGAACCATTCGTGAGTTATTGCAAAGTCAATCGTTAGTTACGACGGATTGACTTTTAGTCTAATCTAAGCAAAAACAAGACCATAGAAGGTTTGGCATACTTACAGAGACTTGTGCACAACTTAGAATGATAAGAGAAAGCTTTGAGAGCTCCAAGTATGATCAAAAGAGTGTGTTTGAGGTGTGTTTAAGTTGTGAACATTGAAGGTCTATTTATAGTGCAAGAAATGCTCTTAGATCATCACAACACACCCTACAACTGAGTATGGATGATGGGCAGGTGTCACTAGGTGCTATGGGTCGAGTAGAGGGTGCCCATGCCTCACTTATTGCATGTTTGATCCTTCACAAGCTCAAAAGGCATGCAAGTCCAAACTTTCTGCATCTGGGCGTCTCACGCGGCCCGCATGGGAGAACCATGCATCTTGTACGCGGGCCGCCTGAGTTCAACATCAGACGCGTACACTTTAGGAGGCTCGCGGCCCGCCTCAACTTAACCAAAAATGTAATGCGGCCCGCGAGAGGGTTTTTTTTCAAAGATTTTAAATCTTTTGTAATGATTACGAAATCCTGGTAATTAATAACGAAATCTTTCGTAATTATTAACCTGACCTTTCGGGTTTGAAGGGGTAACTTTGCGGTTTGGCCCTCGATTATTTACAACTAAGGGCCTCATGTTATTTACCCGCATTGTTAAGTCCCCGGTTAGTTTATTAATTATTTGGAAAGCCTTAACTTTCAGTGTTGACGCTTTTAACCCTTCTTGTACGAATTTGATCATAACTTTCTCGTTTTAAAACGGAATTTCGCGGAATTTATACAGTATATTCTAGTGAGCGTATTTTACTGTTACAAAGCCTCGGGTACGTCAAAGGGTCACTCAGAGGTATAATTAAACATGTTGACACAGTTAACCCCCGCAACTTGTAATCTCCCACTTTCTCCCGCGTTTCGCTTCCGTACGATCCATGATTTATTCGTTTGAAGGGAGCACCATTTAGGGTTACTATACAGTATACTTACCCTTGTTTGACATTTATAACCCTCGAATTTATATACTTTCAAGGTTTGTCAACATTAGTCCTTTATTAAATATAATACGCCACGTGTAACTTAAGACACGTGTCAATACATTATTGGACACAAAATTTCGAGGTGTTACATCCTCAACCCCTTAAAATAAATCTCGACCCGAGATTTACTCAAACAAATAGGGATATTTTTCTTTCATCGTGGATTCAACTTCCCACGTGAATTCGGGACCTCTACGGGCATCCCATTTAACTTTAACTATTGGCACATGTTTTCTTCGGAGCTTTTTCACCTGTCGGTCTTCAATCGACAAAGGCTTCTCCACAAACTTCAAGCTCTCATCTATATGCACATCTGTGTGTGGGATCACTAATGATTCATCAGCGAAGCACTTCTTTAGATTGCAGATGTGGAACACATTATGAATTCCATTGAGCTCTTCAGGTAAGTTTAATTTATAGGCAACTGACCAGACCCGTTCGATAACCTCAAAAGGTCCTATATATCTCGGGCTCAGTTTACCCTTTTTACCGAAACGCATCACCCCCTTCCAGGGTGATACCTTTAGTAACACTTTTTCACCTACCTCAAAGTGAAAATCCTTACGCTTCGGATCAGCGTAACTTTTCTGCCTATCACGGGCAGCTTTGAGACGTTCCCGAATCTGGACAATCTTGTCCGTTGTCTCGAAAACTATCTCTGGTCCCGATAATTGGACCTCTCCCACTTCCACCCAACAAACAGGCGATCTACACTTCCTACCGTATAATGCCTCGAAGGGCGCAGCCTTTGTGCTGGTATGGTAGCTATTGTTGTAGGAGAATTCGATTAGGGGTAGGTTCTTATCCCAACTACCACATAAATCGATAGCACATGCCCGCAGCATGTCTTCTAACGTTTGAATAGTACGCTCACTCTGACCGTCTGTCTGAGGATGGTAAGCCGTACTGAAGTTCAAACGTGTGCCCAAAGATTGTTGGAAACTCTTCCAGAAATGTGACGTGTACCTAGTATCCCTATCAGAGATAATAGATACAGGTATGCCATGTAAGGCGACAATCTTATCAACATAAAGTTGGGCCAATGTATCGGAGCTATAAGTCTCCTTGATGGGTAAGAAATGAGCTGACTTAGTCAGTCGATCGACTATAACCCATATTGTATCGTTTCCTTTGCTCGTTTTTGGTAACTTGGTGATAAAGTCCATAGTTACACACTCCCATTTCCATTCAGGAAGTTCAGGCTGTTGTAGCAAGCCAGATGGCTTTTGATGCTCAGCCTTGACTTGCGCACAAGTCAAGCATTTTGCTACATAAGCGGCTACAGACTTTTTCAAGCCTATCCACCAATAGTTTGCCTTAAAATCCTGATACATTTTATCCGCTCCAGGATGGACAGAATATTTGGAACTATGGGCTTCCTGGAGGATGACATCCCGTAGTCCTCCGTAAATAGGAACCCATATTCGCCCATTCAATCTCAACAGTCCATCCTTGTGAAGAGTTAACTGCTCCGCAGTTACTCCTAACTTTTCCTTAGGATATTTAGCTTCCAACACAGCCTCTCGCTGTGCAGCTAATATCCTTTCAATCAAGTTATTCTTTACTTCCATTCTCCTAACATTGATTCGGATGGGTTTCATCCTTTCTTTCCGGCTCAGGGCATCAGCGACTACATTTGCTTTGCCGGGATGGTACCTGATCTCACAATCATAATCATTCAAGGTTTCCATCCAACGGCGTTGCCTCATGTTTAGCTCTTTTTGGTTGAACAGATGCTGGAGGCTTTTGTGATCTGAATAGATCACAAACTTGATCCCATATAAATAATGCCTCCACAGTTTTAGTGCGAATACAATGGCACCCAGCTCCAAGTCATGGGTGGTGTAATTCTTTTCGTGCACCTTCAACTGTCTTGAAGCATAGGCAATCACCTTGCCTTTCTGCATGAGCACACACCCCATGCCGGTGTGTGACGCGTCGAAGTAGACTACGAACTCTTCAGTACCTTCCGGTAGCGTCAACACAGGAGCGTTGCTCAATCTTTGTTTCAAAATGTCAAAGGATTCTTGCTGCTTAGGGCCCCAAATGAACTTCTCCTTCTTCTTGGTTAGAGAAGTTAAGGGCGCAGCAATCCTTGAGAAATTCTCAATGAATCTTCGGTAATATCCTGCCAATCCTAGGAAACTACGGATCTCTATGGGCGTCTTTGGCTCTTGCCAGTTCACGACCGCCTCTACCTTAGCGGGATCCACTTGGATTCCACGCTCACTTACGACGTGTCCAAGAAATTGGACTTCTCTTAGCCAGAATTCACACTTGGAGAATTTGGCATAGAGTTTCTCGCGATGTAGCAATTTGAGAATACATCGTAGGTGTTTCTCATGGTCAGCTTCGTTCTTTGAATAGATGAGAATGTCGTCGATGAATACGATGACGAATTTGTCTAAATACGGCTTACAGACGCGATTCATGAGGTCCATGAATGCAGCCGGTGCATTTGTGAGCCCAAAAGGCATCACTAGGAACTCGTAGTGACCGTAGCGAGTCCTGAATGCTGTTTTATGCACGTCTTCATCTCTGACCTTCAGCTGATGGTAGCCCGACCTCAAGTCGATCTTTGAGAAATAGCTAGCCCCTTGCAATTGATCGAACAAATCGTCGATCCTTGGCAATGGGTATCTATTCTTTATCATGACTTTATTAAGTTCACGATAATCGATGCACAGACGCATCGATCCGTCCTTTTTCTTTACAAACAGGACAGGTGCTCCCCAGGGAGACGAACTAGGCTTGATAAAACCTTTTGCTAACAGTTCATCTAACTGGGTCCTCAGTTCCTTCATTTCAGTCGGTGCTAGCCTGTAGGGTGTTCTAGCAATGGGAGCTGCTCCAGGAATGATATCTATTCTGAATTCCACCTGCCTATCTGGTGGCAACCCAGGTAGATCTTCGGGGAAAACTTCTGGATACTCCGAAATGACAGGAATGTCTTCTATCCTTGTTTTGGGTTCTTCAATAATCACTTGTGCCATGTAGATGACACAGCCTCTTTTTAAGCACCTTGAAGCTTTGAGCATAGATACGTTCTCGGGTAACCCATACTGCGTATCCCCTCGAATGGTGAGCGATTCACCAGTCGGGGTCTTTAGCACAATTTGTTTTCTATTGCAGACTATCTGGGCCTGGTTGTGCGCTAACCAGTCCATGCCCAGAACAATGTCAAAACCAGCTAGATTAAAGGGTAGTAGAGATAGAGGAAAAGAATGGTTCTTAATGGATATCATACATCCCTCTAATATAGTGGAGACGGTTTCTATAGTGCCGTCTGCTAGCTCTACTTCGTACTTCACATTTAGGGTTTTAATAGGCATGTTCAGCAACTTGTAAAATTTTTGGTCTACGAAGGATTTATCAGCTCCTGAATCGAACAGTACTCTTGCAAAAATATTATTCACGAGAAAAGTACCTGTAATTACGTTGTCGTCTTGCAGGGCTTCCTTCACATCCATTTTGAAGACTCTAGCGTTATTCTTTTTCGCTTCTTCAGTCTTCTTGGCGAGTTTGGGGCAGTTGCTCCGGATGTGCCCCTTCTCACTACAGTTGTAGCAGGTCGCGTCTTTAATCTTCTTACAGTCCACTGTTTTGTGGTCTTTAGACTTGCACAGTCCACAAGCATATGTCTTTGACTGCGACTGTGAGTTCGACCCAAGCCTGCACTTCCCAAAGTGGAATTTCTGGCAGTTCTTGCATTTGGGCTTCTCTCCCGATTGTTGCTCATCCTTTCTCGACTCGCCCCCTCTCTTGCCATCACCGTTTCCACGGTGTTTCTTTCCTGACCTTCGCGAGGTATCATCCTCACGCTTCCTCTTTTCGGCCTCTTTGTTCCTCTGCGATCTCAGTCGGGCCGCGTCCATCGTGAGGGACAAAGAGAGGTCAGTCACTGACCTGAAGGTCGTTGGCCGAGAGGCCTTTACACTAGCCTTTATCGCGGGTTCTAACCCCCCGATAAAACGAGCAATCCTCCTTGGTTCCGGGGTAACTAGATAAGGAACCAAGCGAGACATCGTATTGAAGCTCGTCAAGTAGGCCTGGCAGTCCAGATTCGTCATCACCAATGACACAAAATCGGACTCTATTTTCTCCACCTCATGCTGTGGGCAGTAGTTTTCCCTGATGAGAGAAACGAATTCCTCCCACGTCATGCTGTAAAGCACAGCTTTTCCTGAGGCCTGAACCAGCACCCTCCACCAAGCTAGGGCCTCGCCCGTAAATGACTGTGACACAAACTTCACTACATCCCTTTCAGCACAGCCACTGATGTCCACTACTGTGTCCATCTCATCCAACCATGTCATACATTCAACAGCACCCTTCTCCCCCCGTAAAGTCTCGAGGTTTACAAGATACGAAGTACTTGTATGTGCAGCCCCTGGCGCGGGAAGCATCAGTATACTCCCGTTCGCGACGAACACTATTTTCATTCGACGAGTGATTGTCGTCGTCTTTCTTGGGCTTGGACGAGTGTTTATCGTCGTCCTTCTTTGGTTTGGATAGTGGTTTGCTGTGGGTTTTTGAGTGTGTCTTTGGCTTTGATGGTGGTTTGGAAACTGTTCTGCTTCGGGACTCTATATATTGTCGATCCAGAGCTGCTTGCACAGTGTTGTCGACAAGAGCCTTGAGTTGAGCGCCTGTTAGATTTATTTGGGCATTATCATAATCATCTTCATTTGTATGACTACTTCCTTCATTTGGATTCGCCATAGTAGCTTGTATCTGCTGCAGAAGATAATGAAAATTCAGTTTAGGAGTTTATTATTGAATTGTCCTTTATGGCAATTTATTAACCATGGTACTGAAGACCATATCCGGTTAATTTGTTACTCCCTTTACATTTAGGATTTGAACATACTTATCCTAATTACAATTAATATTGCTAGTGGCATAAAAGCCTAGTCACGAGGACGTTATTATAATGTTAGCCGAGATTACAGAGAATCGAGGTATGAAGGTTTGAACCGTAGTCCTTTTACTCCTTCTGACAGGGAGTCCTAAACCACCACTGTCTTTTGTCTTATTATGACAACAATTTTGGCCCATAGGCACTACATCACTAACGGATGTTTGATGATTCGGCCCTTAGGCACTACATCTCTAATGGATGTTTAACAAATGATCATCTTTATTGATGATTTAACCCATGATTTATTATATCATTTATTTGGGCCTTGGAATCCTTTTAAGGATTCTTGTATAAGAATGGCGTGTGTAATTTTAACGAATCACATCTGCCATGATTGTTAACATGCTTACAGAGGTTAACCGGGAATCAGAATCTTTTAATTAGGTCTTACCATCTTGGCCGGATCTTAAAAGACACCTGGCTAGGTTTCACTCTAAGATTCTTTATTTAGGCAGATCAAATATAAAAGGAATGGTTTTGATTTATTTCATATATAGTGATAACAAAATGAAATTCATAATATAACATTCCAGAATTTTAATATGATTACACACCGCCCTAAACGGGACTTTTAAATAGTGCATACCTACATAGAGGTTTAAAACAAGAGATAAGTCCACGCAGGGACTAATATAAGATAAGTGTCCATGCAAGGACTAAAAGATAAGCCCACGTAGGGACTGAAATACGATAAATGTCACGTTTATACAGTATACTTACCCTTGTTTGACATTTATAACCCTCGAATTTATATACTTTCAAGGTTTGTCAACATTAGTCCTTTATTAAATATAATACGCCACGTGTAACTTAAGACACGTGTCAATACATTATTGGACACAAAATTTCGAGGTGTTACACTTTCGAAGTATCCTAAATGTGTATCCTGGAGCTATATCCCGAAGCATATACTGCAAAACAACTGTAAACTAAGGTGGGTGTTAGCCTGGCTAACACCCCTCCGATGCTTAAGTCAGTATTGGGTTCAATAGAATAAACAATATCAAATATATTAAAAGAGATAGAATTCATACCATCCTGAGTTAGAAATTAAATTCTAAACTCACTTGAAATAGAGCTTCAGGTGTATAGCATTCCAGGATCTTGGTAGCATATCCCCCTCCATATTCTTGAGTCGGTACACTCCTTTCCCTGATTCTGATTCAATCTCATAAGGTCCTTCCCACTTTGGAGCTAACTTTCCATCAGCAGGATTAGTAGTATTCTGAAAAGCCTTTCTTAATACCCAATCTCCAACCTGAAATCTTCTAGTCCTTATATTCTTGTTATATGCTCTGGATATCCTCTGTTGATATGCCGCCATCCTTAGCTTTGCCGCATCTCTTGTCTCATCAATAGTATCCAATTCATGGCATAGGGCTTCAGGATTCTGCTAAGGATCCCGGAGATTGGATCTCGCCGTAGGTATCACCATTTCTGTTGGGATCATCGCTTCTACTCTAAATACTAAGGAAAATGGGGTTTGGCCGGTTGCACTTTTTACTGTCGTTCTATCAGCCCATATAACAAAGGGTAATTCTTCTGCCCATCTTCCCTTCTTAGCTCCAAGTCTTTTCTTCAAATTGTTGACAATTATCTTGTTTGAGGATTCTGCTTGTCCATTTGCTTGAGGATGTACCGGTGTGGATGTGATCATTTTAATTCCCCAACTCTTGCAAAAGTCAGTAGTCCTCTTACTTATAGATTGAGAACCATTGTCACAAATTATCTCAGCTGGGACTCCAAATCTAGTCAGGATATTCCTTTTAATGAAGGATACTGCTTCTTGGTCTCTAACTTGAACAAATGCTTCAACTTCAACCCACTTAGAGAAATAATCAGTCATTGCCAGCATGAAGACTTTTCCTCGTTGAGCCTTTGGCAATTTTCCTACTATATCCATTCCCCACTTCATGAATGGCCAAGGGGAAGCGATAGGATAAAGTGGGGGGGGGGGATATTCCACGGTCCTCCCAACCGCCAAGGTGATCCCACCTCGCAGACCGCCACCCAGCAAGCCTGAGTCCGGGGGTAAATCCGCTACCGTAGGGGTATTGGGAACGAGCAAGACTCAAACCCGCCACCTCCGGGTTAAAATGCGGGCTGGTGGCCATTGGGCTGACACCCAATGGTTAGCGATAGGATAAAGTGGCTTAGCAGGTGGATGTAATATATTACTGTGTCTTTGACATGCATCACATCTTCGAGCATATTCCGCAGCATCTTTCCTCATCATCGGCCAATAGTATCCTATTCTTAATACCTTTGAGAATAATGACCTGCCCCCAGTATGGTTTCTACAATCCCATTCGTGTATATCCTGAAGCACTTCTTTGGATTCGGGATCCTCCAAGCACCTCAGATATGGTCCTGCAAGAGATTTCTTGTACAAAACTTTATTTATAATAGTAAATCGTGATACCTTCATTCTAAAGGCCTTAGGATTCTCATCCTTAGGGATGTGTCCTTCCAAGAGATATCTCATGATTGGAGCCGTCCAGGACTTAGGATCCTCTTCGAGATACTCATCATCAGGATCCTAAATACTTACTACTTCCTTATCCTGAGATTTGAGAAGATCTGTCACAGGATACAGGATATGTAATATTGGTATTTAGGTTCCCACCGGTATCCTAACTGATGATCCTAGATTTGCCGAGGCATCAGCTTCAGCGTTATTGTGACAACCCGCATAATTACAGGTACTGTACAAATTAATTAACCCTAATTATGTGCTTAATGACTGTGCTTGATTACATATGATGCTCTAAACTGCTTACTGATTTATGTTACATACATACATGTGCATCCTTTACATACAGTCGCTCCATTTATTTCATACAGACTCTTAGTGACAAACCTGATGCACAAAGCACAGTTAGCACAGTGAGCGGATAACTCAGACACATGCTGACAATGCCAGCACATAGACAGACACTATTTTAGGCTAGTATGGGCCAGGGATAAAACACTACACCAGTATGGAGTGTAGGGAAGTGAGGACCATAAGACTATGTCACTAGGTGATAGTTTGAGTGCCGGAAAGTGCCTATAACGCAATTTAATTACAGAATTCCGCATTTTTAGTAATAATTCAGCTTTTAACACACTCATATTATACAGAGTATTGACTAAATGGTCCTGGACACTTTCCTAAGTGTTGGAATTAATTTCGTTACAAAAAGATGCACAAAAGACGCTATACGGTACAATTAAACGCTTTAACGGAACGATACGTAACCGAACAACCAGACAATACCCGAGACACGAAAATATTGTCAGAAATATTATTTTATCATTCTTAATTAATTACGGTCACAAAAAAAATCCCCATACGCCATGTAAACATGACATACACCCGCTATACTTGAAAATACCCTTAACCTTCTAATTTAATACCTATTAGTTAACAAAAATTTTCATTTTTCCCCTCCCCCCCCAACCGAAAATCTGCCATGATCACTTAAAATATTTTGTTTAGATTGTTGTAAAGGTAATCTTTAATTCTATTGGCCAAGAATATTGAGTATGATGACCCTAGATTCTAGAATGCTCATGTTTCCAAGAAACTCATCATCACCATCAAGCTCTTCACTCAACCTCACCCCCTCCCCTTATTTTCGGCTCCCCCCTTCCCCCCATAACCGAAAATCATCACCACCACCTCTCACTACCTTCATCTTCTTCATACAAGTTTCATTTCAAGCTTTGAAGTTCCTCCAGAGAAGTGCAAGTTGAAGAGTTTACAAGGAAGCTTGGTTCAAGCCGTTGTCACTAACATTTCTTCATCGTCTTTGCCCTAAGATTGTTACCCTAGCCTTGTGCTAGTAGTAAGTCCCTTCACACCCTTGTTCCATCTTGTTCTTTGTTATGAATACTTAGTAGGAGGATGATAATCATGTAACACAAGAAAATGAACACTAAAAAGTTGAACTTGAAATTATGCATAAAAACCCTACATAAAAAGGTTGTATGAAGTTGAAATCTGGTTGGTTTAGGGTTGGTTAAAGCATGGTTGAGGTTTGATCAATAAATCATCGATAAACCATAGTTAGAATCTTTGTTGAGGCGTTTTTAGTAACTTTTACAATGTAAACAGCTTGCTGAGTTGTATTTCCAGCCAACTTCAACAGGCTGTAACTGGACCGTTTTAAATCGAAAAACTGATTTTCTGAAGCCTAAAATGTGTATTTTGGAATAACTAAACAAATGGCACTGGAATCGTAATTTTTTGAGACCGTTTACTATTTTTAAAAGACTGTTTTTAGACAGCAGCTCAAGCTGCATTTTTACTACAGAAAAAGTGTGTTGTTTTCGGAGTCATAACTTGAAATCTGAGTAGAATCAACTCATGGAATTTTTACAGGGGATGGTCACCGTTGTCAGGATGACCCTCCAACTGGAATTTCGTCAATCGGACTTACGGTTAATTTTTAGTGAATTATTCCGTAAACTGCAATCAGAAAGTAACAAATCTGATTGCAGTCGGGAAAATGATTTTCTGTAAAATATAGGTAACGAACTGGACTCTGATATTTTTACATAATAAATTTTGGAACATATAGGAGATTCTTTAAAAATTTTGGAATTTTTAGAAAGGGTTATCTATTTTATAAAAATCCTCGAAAACAGTCCAGTTTTGATTTATAAAGCTGAAATAAAGTAAGTAATGCTTTGTACGTTTATATGTCGGTTTGATTATTGAAAATGAATTACGGGATATGTGTAAAAGAAAATGATATGCTAATTAAGCATGGACACCTCCGTTTACAAAGGAGACTATGGTGAAATTTTCCGAAAATCCGAACACTTAGTAAATTATTCGAGAAAATTTGATACGAAATAGTGGTCTAATTATTTTTCTAAGAACGCTATTTAAGTTAAAATGATTATTATTATTTTAACAAGATAATACCAAAGTGACATAACTCAAAACACCAAACTCTAAGCCAAGGCATGGCCCGTTCGTCTAATAGACATTAGTACGTTGTAGGTTGTCGTGTAGCGGACAGAGTTGAGATTCGAGTTAAGACGCACTACAGTGAGTTCATGACCCCCTATTCCTTTACTGTTTTCGGTTTTATACTTCGGGGGTGGAATACATGTTTACAAATTATTTTAGACATTTTATACATGGTATTGTTAGCTTAAGGAGGGTTTTTATTACGCGATCAAGTGAGTGGTGGGCATGACACTTAAGGCCATTAATCCTCATAGTAGGACCACGGGACATGAGTGATAGATCTATTTGGGTGTAGCGAGCCCACACCCATGAGGCCGGGGGCCCATAGTGGTGATTATGTCTTCATACCGGAGACAAATTTGCTAGGTTTGAGTCTTCCTGCATCATTCACATATACTATTGGATTTGAAACCCAATGGTGATCAGTTTTTCCTTATTGCTACATACCAGGGACTATTTTACTTACAAACATATTAAAACGTTTTATACACACAGACTTGCACATGAACTCGCTCAACTTTTTGTTGACTTTTTTTTAAACTACATGTATTTCAGGGAATTAATTTGGATCTGGCAAGTGTTGCATGTTAGTCAAGCTGCGTACTTAATAAAGATGTCATCCAGAGTTGTAGGGTTTGGGAAGTGCAACTCCTTCCTGGACGAGTTGCATGTCTCTTATCCTTGTGTTGTTGGTAGTCTTTTGTCGAGTCTTATGAACTCATTCTAAACAAGTCATGTTCTGTATTGCGTTTTGTGGTTGGTGTTTCAAGACAATATGTTATGCATTTTTCTAAACTATTTTAATGGATGAACATCATACATTTATATCATATAGCATTGTTGTGATTGTTGCTATGGTATTAAAAAGTCACACCAAATAAACCCACGCTTCCGCAAAAGCCAGGGTGTGACAGCTTGGTATCAGAGCCTCGATCATAGCGAACTAGGATTCCTTCTCGAGTCTAGACTATGATCACTAGGGCTCTCACGAAAATGTTTTCAAACATTTTTACTTTTGCATACACTAAAAGTCCAGATCCAGGGCACAAACATTTTTACAAACAAAAAGGGCACGGATACACTTTTCAAAATTTCTGTATCAGTCTTAGAGACTGAGGGAGGTTTTAGTCTTAGAGACTGAGGGATTCAATCTTAGAGATTGGGGAAGTTTAGCCTTAGAGGCTAGGGGAAATTTGAGTCTTAGAGACTGGGAGGTTGGTCTTAGAGGCCAGGGAGTTAGTCTGAGAGACTAGGGAATTCAGTCTTAGAGATTGGGTGGGATAGCTTGGGAAGACTAGGATGCATACATGATTTCATTGTTATTTGTTTACATGCTTACCTTATTTGTGTGCATATGTTGTGGTTGTGTTACAGACACCATGGCATCGTCTGGTAGTGGAGTATCCAAAGCGAGTGACCCGATGGCCTTCACCTCTGACGACGAGATGGCCACCGACTCGGGAGTCTACACCTCAGACACCACAAGCACCGATGAAGACGATTTTCAGCCTTTTGCCCTACCGATCTTTGGAGACGACGTACCCTTAGCTGATGGCCCATCAGGAGAGGACCTACCCCTTGTTCCAATCCCTGCCCCTCTCCCATTTGCTGCAGTTCCCTTTGAGGAACAACCTCTCGACGCGTTACCCGATGGTGACATCGACCTATTCATCGAGGGTCCCCTGGAGGGAGACCAGGATGGTGGGGCCCCGGTGGAGGACGGTGTTCCACCTGTTGATATCCCAGTTGTTGATCCCATTGTTCCCATGGTTGAGCTTCCTGATATGGAGGTTCATTCTGATTCGTCCGCCTCTGGTTCTTTTGAGTCGATAGCTTCCTTTGTCCCACCGTCAGGATCCGGTTACATTCCTCGTGTTGACGGTGATGAGGAGATGGAGTTGGAGCAGCCTGCTGAGGCTCCTGTTCATCCAGATGATCCGATTCCTGTTATGCATGCTGATCATCAGCCCGCTCCAGTCGTTTCCGAGCCCGTTCTTGCCATCGACCCTGTTCCTGTCATTAATGCGCCCGTTGTTGCACCACCAGCCGTTGAGATCCCAGATATCGCACCCATACCCGATCCCATGGCTATTTTTGATGACCTGGCACCGTTTGCTACCCACATTGACCCGAGATACGCTAACACCAGCAATGGGTGGATTGAGGAGGATGACTACCCTCCGTATGTAGTCCCAGTCACTCCCCCTACCGCACCTACTGCTGTACCACTCGATATTCCCTTGTTTCATCCACCCACATCTTGTACCCAGGGTACCGACCTTCCTATCACTTTCCTTCAGGACATTCCTCCGCCCCAACCTGGGGAGGGATCGTCGAGTCAGCCCTTCATGCCAGGCGATAGCCAGTTCTTACCACAGATCCCTTATCCAGATTTTGTTCCACCCGTGTCATCTACTGCACCTTTCGTGACCCAGTTTCCCCATACCACCTCACAGTTTGCATTTACCCCACACACTACATGTAGGACCGGTTTTGACTCCGAAACGATTGCGTAACCGAACGTGTGACGTGCGGAATCCGTACACGAACGTGACCGAACACACGAGACGTAATATAATCTGTGATTCTATTGATCAAATCTGAAAACGTACAAGAACCTGAATCACGATGTCACTTTCTCTCTCTAGTTTCTCTCTCTAGCTCCTATCTTCTCCAAAGCTCTAAAGTGACCAAAGTTGTAAAAGTCCTAAATTTAAGGCATAAGCCTCCTATTTATAGGCCTTGGCTTTTAATGAGATTTCTCATTAATTACAATTATGCCACCTTGCCTTTTTGACTAACTATCACTAATATAACAATATAAATCTCGTTTTCTTCAATTTCTGCTACGGACTAGATTGACGGAGGCGATAGACAGATAATGCACTAACAGACTCCCCCTTGGATATTGCCGTAGTCAATCCGTAGTCAAGCTTGTAGCGACTTTTCTTTCTCTCTCTCTTGAGTCTTCTTGAAGTTTTAACACGTCTTCATCAACGTAGACTCTCTTTTGTTTGAACAGAATCCCCGTGGATCTGTCTTCAGCTTCAGCTCCCTCTTTCGGTAAACTCTTCAGGCTCCCCCTTTCGTCAAGCTTCCGTGCTTTTGGGATCGACACCTGGCTTTCCGGTTACAAGCTCTTCCAGGAACGATACCTGGCTCTTTGCACGCTTCCGTTTGCGTTGAGCTCGTCTTCAAACTCCCCCTTAGACTCGGCTTTCGGGATCGTAGTCTGGTATAACATCTGCAATTCTCAGACATTTATAAGTACAAACATTTTGAAATTATCAATCAAATTCTCTAATCCACTCCCCCTATCAACAAACTTTACAGATTTGGCAGTGTTAAAGAATCCAACTCCCTTACAGTTAATCGTCCAAGTCCAAACTAATGACCTTGGAGATATCATAAACTGTTTTTTTTTTTTTTTGAAATTTTTTATTTTAATTCAAGTATCAAATTAATGAACTTGTTTTATTTTCAGAAACACAATCAGCTTTCTTAGATTTTGAAACTCAGCAACTCAGACATCGGTTTATCGAAAATAAAGCAGAAATCAAAATCTTTTTGTATTTTCTGAAAATATAAAGCACTAAGAAATATGTACAAACATATTTACAAATAATATTTTTGTTTTGAGTATGCGACAGAGGATCATATCAGTTTTTGACAAGTTACAAGTACCGTTGAGCTTAGTTACACATTAAGAATTAAACAATTCACTTAGATTGTCGATATACTGATCCACTTAAATTTTCATACAAATTTCAACTGATTCAGGATACGTATTTGATGTTTTAAGAACTTAACTCATTCATGTGTCCCACCTCTTGAATATACTCCCGTATCCAGAATCCCAGATATTCAGTCTTACAGGTGAGTATACCACAGATGATATCTGTAAGGGGTTAAATGCGAAACCGTGAGAGCTCAGGTCAGAAATTCTGTTCAGCAGAGAGATGACGGCTCGACTTTTGGTGTGTCCTCTTTAGAGGATCTTTTAGCATTACAACAACAGCGACTATCAATTTTATTGGTTCATCAGCTTGCTGAGGGCGATGCTGTGTTTCAAGCATTTGCAGAAAGTATTATTCGGGGACTAGGTCAGTACTTCCATACAGCAGAAGTCCCGGAATAATACCCCAGATATCACTGAGTATAAAGACCTAGTATCTCAGAATATGGGACCTTTCATACGAGATTTCAGGGGTTACCTATATATCCAAGTAGTGTTCCCCACAAAAGAAGCAAGTTTGAATTTTAGGTTTATATCCCGAAAAAGTTTACTAAGTGTATAAAAACCTATCGACATATCATCAGTGAGACTGTTTAACGCTTATTAATTCTTTACAATTCTTTAGCATACTGTAACTGTCTGCTGATGTACTATCATTTCCTCTTTTTATGCACAACTCAAAATTTTTTGAATTTTATCATGTTTTTGTATTTTTTAAATTTTCTAATGTTTTTGTATTTTCTAACAATTTTCTCCCCCTAAAATGCAAAACTATTAAAGAAATTTGACAAACCAACACTGATAACTTTGTCTCGCCATCCATTTTCTGCTTAAAGTGCTCAGATTTGCAGAAAATCTATTATCAAGTACCCCCATGATTTACAACCCATTGATTTTGACAGTTAGAAAACCGTTTTTCAATCTGTGACAGTAATCATGTTTGTTCAGCCGTGAGGGTTTCGGCGTATTCAGTCAATACTTATTCAAACAGAAATAACATCAAACATCACACAGTTACACAAAACAACAAACAAACTCCCTGTTTGACCAAAACCAGGGTTCTTCAACCTCTTCCTGTGCCAGGCTGCTCCAACTAACAATCTTACAATCTTCAGCACCATTGAGCACCTACACAATCAACAATTTGATCATTTGAACAAAGCAACCCAAGCCTGTTTAGACTCAGGTAATTGAACATGAATTCTACCATGTAAAACCGGATAATTCCTGTCATTTTTCTCAAAAACATCATCAATTTTAACCTCAACTTTTTCTTCTTTTATCGAATTGATATGTTTCTTAACACTCCACACTTGACCTCCCGGAGTACCTCTTTTGTAAAAATTTGTTCCTTTCTGAACCTTTTGATTTTGAACAACATTTTTAGGTTTCCAAAACTCTTGAGGTTTTGTCATATCGACAGATGTTCTCCAACTCTGAGTTGTTCTCAATCTGGGTGTGTGAGAATTCCAGGTCTGTCTAGAACTGAACTTGTTCGGGTTTGATTTCCAATTTTGATTTGAGGCAAACTTGTTTGTAGTATACCTCCAAGTTTGTCTCGAATCAAATCTGGTTGACCTTGGTTTCCCACTCTCAGATTTTTGTTCTTTAACATCAACAGGCTTTGGATTTGGACACTTTCGTGCAACATGTCCAATCTGATCACATTTAAAACACATTTTCTTTGAAACATCCTTGGCCTGATGTTGTTTCTTTTTCATAGCCTCAAACTCTGTATTAGACTGTTGTCCAATTTTGAGTTTTTCTTCTTCTATGAAGCTTTTTCCTTGAACAAAACTCATTTTTGTCTGAAAATTTGGCATTTCAGTTTTGTTTCGATTTTGTTTCTTCTTATAACCCAAACCAGCCTTCATGTTTTTCTTCTTAGAACCAGGTTTGTTATAAGAGCCTTTGTAACCTTTACCAGCAAACTTCGACATTTCAGATTTCTCAATTTCAACCATCTTGAAAACTTTGTCAATTTTCTCTGAAATCACATTCTGAATCGGGAAAACAACATCTAAGAATAGTTTGTCCGATCCAATCATGGTATAAACCAATCCTTTTGAATCATCATTCAAATTCTTCTCGGATTTTGTATCTTTCAGATATCCATCATAAAGATTTCCTTCATCTTCATCCTGTGATTCAAACTTATCTTTTGTAGACTCATCTTTCAAAACACTATCAACCACCTTACTCACCACCTCTGAATCATTAGCATCATCAGATTTGGTGTAAATCACATCGATACTTTCAGGTAATTGGTCAGCGATGTTCAAACCCTTTGCCACCTTTTCCTTATCATAAAAAGTATAATTGTCTCTCAATGGTGGTGGTACCTGATGAAATTCTGAACCAATACCCTTTTTGCAATTATCAGTATCTTTGTCATCTGGTGTGATATTGAAAATGCGTTCGAGAATGTACGAAGAGTTATGATGACTTTGAAGTTTTGTAACAATCTTTTCTTTTTCAGCCAAAACTTGTTTAAGATTAGCAATTTCATCAACACACTTGTTCAATTCAATTTGCTTATCTTTAAACTTTCTTTCATACATTTCTTTTGTTGTTAAAGTTTCAGACAGTCTTTGATCAAAACTTTTGACTTGGCTCCTCAAAGTATCATAAGCTTCTTGTACTCTCTGACTCGACCATTTTAAAGAATCATATTGTTTTTGTAACTCAAGAAATTTAGATTCTTTCTCAACACAATCAACACATTTTGCGGCACATTTTTCTTTCAAAATCTTATTTTCTTCTTCAAAATCATGACATTTCTGTGTTAACTTCTCAACTTTTAATTTTAAACTTTCTTCTGTTTCAATTCTTCTTTACATTTCATTTTTAAAACATCTTCAAGTTTATTCATTTCATTATCTTTTATTTTTATAATGTCATCTTTTTCTGTACAGGCTTTGCACACTTCTATGCAATTCCTGCACTTGTTTTCATTTTTATCAACAATCTCAACATTTGATAAGTCAGAAGATTTATTTACCTCATTTTCTTTCAGCACCAAATCTCCTTTCTCAGCTTTTTGATCCTCCACTGCCTTCTCCTCTTTTCCTCCTTTCTCTTCAGCATTTCCTTTCTCTTCAGATTTCTATGCTTTTTCAGCAACAGTCTTCGCATCAGCCTTCACTTCTTCAATCAACTTCTTCAATTCTTCTTCTTTTCTCTTTCTCATCTCTACTAACTTCGGTAGACTTGCTTCAAAAACCTCCTTTAACTTGTTCATCAAATCTGGCAGATAACCTTTATCAGAAAGCCTTCTTGTGTTGAAAGTTCCCTCACTTGGAAACAAATTGGTTACAGCATCAAAATCCACTTTTGACGGATCAACTACTGGATTACCCTGTGGATCCATGTAACACTCCAACTCTTCATTCCATCTCTTGGCTCTTTGTGCTTCTTGAAATGGTTCATTCAATTTTCTAATCTCCCATCTCGCACTGTCTCTTCGCCACCAGGCATCATGATCATCATTTGCAACAAATGCATATCCAACTGCATCTTTTTCTGGTAGAACCTCTTTGCTCCAATCATAACCTTTATCATCATATATAACTGCAAGAGCCCTTGATTTTTCTTCCGGCTGTTCCAATCTTGGTGGCTCAGACTTGTTCTGATGGTAAATTGCTTTCTTGTAATAATCTTCGTTGAATGGGTTCTCAGAATCATCAGCAGCATACGCATTTCTGCACTCGCGCTTGAAGTGACCTTTTTGTTTGCATTTGAAGCATGTCACTTTGGATTTATCAAATCCCAATTTGGTAGATGGTCCCCCAATTGACTTTCTCCCCGTGATCTCCATGAACCGCTGTGCTCGACGAACCGCACTGGCCATGCACCATCTTATATCCATTAGTTCCATCTCCTCGGGGTCTAATTGATCATAATCTTCTTTCGTCAAATTGGTATTGCCAATCTTCCCTGCAACGAGGCTTTCATACGATTCAAGTACGGATGGCAAGAAAACCATCTGTTGTTTCGCCGATTCTTCGCTGAAGTTCTGCCCATTCTTCAAATCAACTGCGATATTACACTGGAATAGATTCTTTGAAGCAGATTGGTCTGAGGTGTTTGAAAAAGATCCACTGTGAAAACCACTGTGATGACTTTCATTGTTCACTGAATTTGAACTTTCTGCAGAAAACGCTGTTTTTGGAGATCCAGCCTGTGGTGCATTTCCTCTGTAGTAAAGTTCCACATTCTGCTGATAAGCTGGACTGTTGACTTTGGATCTTTTTATCTCCAACTCATGGCTTTCAAGCCTTTCAATCAGCAAATCCACTTTTAAATCATCTGGCTTGATTGTATTTTTCAGCATTAGAGCGAAGTATTGCCACTCTTGATCATTGGGCAATGAATCAAACAATTTATCCACCATCATCTCATCAGAATATTTGATTTCATATCTGGCCAACTCCATTTTCAGATGTCCAAATCTCTCGATCATTTTACATACAGATTCATTTTTCATACAACTGAATAAATCAAACTCTCTACGCAACAATTTCTTTTTGTTTTTGACAATTTCATTACTACCAACACACTTTTTCTCTAATGCTTCCGACAATCTCTTTGAAGTTTTTTCTTGTTCAAGTAACGAGATAATATCCTCTCTCACTGACATTTTGATCAACGTTATCATTCTATATTCAGTCACAACCTCTTTTATATCTTTTTCAGTAAAATCTTTCTCATCTATTAACTCTCCTCCTTCTTTCACTGGTGCTTTATATTCACTCACTAATTTTAACCAGCTTTCAGGAGCGAAAGCTTTTACCCAACCCTCAAATCTGTTTTTCCACCAGTTATAGTCTTCAACTTTCATTAACTTTGGTGGCTTTTGTTGACTTCCGTACATGTTTTCAAACTTCAAATTCTCCGAAATCTCTCTTGAATATTCTTTCAATTCAGATCTTCTATCTGTCGATTCGGAGGTGAACGCGTTGTAAAATGTGTTGTAGAACTCTTCACCATTGTTTTACATCTCTAATCACCTTGAATGTCTCGAATTACCTGAATCAAAACAATCAAACGATCAGTTTAAACAATGAACTAACTATGTAAAAGTGTGAGAGTAGAATTGATCTAGGACTCGTGTCGAAGACTCGCGAACTTGTTTCAATATCGTTGAAGTGAAATCACTGAATGACTAGACTTGATCGGGACAAAATGAATTCAAATTGGACCGAAGACAATTAGACAAACAATTCACTTCTGTTGGGCTTCTTTAAGACTTGATCATAATTTGGGCCGAGACTATAAACGATCTTGGGCCGAGAACAATGTTTGTATTTCTAACAAAATCAACTCGGAGATCGATCAAACCAAGGAAATCTTTAATGCTGACAACACTTGATATTACCGAATAAATTCTGTTGAACCGAGACACTATGATAAAAGCTGCCACTATGGATTCAAACTATTGGGCCGATGACATAGACCAATCAAATGGGTCCGTAAAAATATAATAGGCCTGTTTATATAAGTGGGGCGGTGAACATGTAGGCCAGAATCAATTAACAACTAATTTCAAACACTCTTTGATTGGGCCACCGTTTACTGATGCTTTGATTGGACCAAAAGATTTTAATGGCAGACAACCCACAACAAAACTTGATAAGTCAACTCTCGCCGTCAACTATAATAGGGCCGTTGATTGGGCCTCTTGCATGCACACTTCAGCCGACAACTGTTATAATGTTTCAAAACACGTGAAGATGATGACTAAAAAGCGAACCACTATCGAACATTTATGAGCGGACCACTGATTTAAGCACAATAAGCGAACCTGTTTAAAACACTTGGAGCGGACCTATTTAAAACACTTGGAGCGGACCTAATGTTGATCTATAAGCGAACCATCTCAAAACAAACCTTATGAGCGAACCTCAACAGTGAATATCTATGAGCGAACCTCCTAATTGACTAATAAGCGGACCATATACTTGTTCGAATAAGCGAACCATTCATGTATTTTGGAGCGGACCTGCAACTATGACGCGAATCCGAACGAAAAAACTTCGATTTCTCCTAAACGGCTAGGAGTTTCGATCTGAAACTTGGTAGGGTTGTAGATCAGATGTATACGCACAACATATCCAAAATTTAGCTGAAACGGACCGTAAAAACCTGTTCGATTTGACGAAAATCAGTAAAAACCGTGAAAAATATGAAAAAGATGAAGAAGAGATGAAATTCGGATCTGAATCTGATGTAATCCTGTGCGAAATCGTGTGATAGATCAGTGCAATCGAGCTCCTGCTCTGATACCACTTGTAGGACCGGTTTTGACTCCGAAACGATTGCGTAACCGAACGTGTGACGTGCGGAATCCGTACACGAACGTGACCGAACACACGAGACGTAATATAATCTGTGATTCTATTGATCAAATCTGAAAACGTACAAGAACCTGAATCACGATGTCACTTTCTCTCTCTAGTTTCTCTCTCTAGCTCCTATCTTCTCCAAAGCTCTAAAGTGACCAAAGTTGCAAAAGTCCTAAATCTAAGGCATAAGCCTCCTATTTATAGGCCTTGGCTTTTAATGAGATTTCTCATTAATTACAATTATGCCACCTTGCCTTTTTGACTAACTATCACTAATATAACAATATAAATCTCGTTTTCTTCAATTTCTGCTACGGACTAGATTGACGGAGGTGATAGACAGATAATGCACTAACACTACACATCCTGTTTCAGCCCCGATGGGTGAACCATTTCTATGGTCATCACCCCATGTCATGCCTGTATCCGACCCTTATCATCCATTCCATGTCAGATACTCTATAGAGGACACGCTCACGTCACTGCAGTTACAGCAGGACGCCTTGAGGCGATATGTCCAGGAGTTGGGGAGAGCTCCACATCCTCCCTGCCCCTGTCAGACCCTGTTTTCAGCATCTCACACTCCTTTTGCACCACCCCATGATTCAGATGTTCGTTTCCTCCCTCTCGATCAACAGGTTGCTTTCGTGTTGCGTTTTGCCTATGCACTTGAGGAGGACTTGGTGCAGTTGCGCCGATTGATTTCTCTCGTTTCCCACCTCCTCCGCCGCCATCGGCATAGCCACTTTTGATTCATTGCAGGTACTGACTATTTTGACGAGAAGACAGCGACCGAGCCAGACTTATAGCATTTTTGAGGACCACTTTTGACATCGTATGGATATTCGATTTTGACAGTTGTATTTGGTTAGACATTTCAAGACAAGGGCATTGTGACCCTTAGTCTCTTGGGTTGTATGGTACTTTTTGGGAAAACTTACAAACATTGTATTGTGGTTTATTTATATGAAAGCTCAGTCGCAGTATTCTCGTTACATGTTTTGTTAAAATTTTTGGTGTTATGGTTATGACATGAGATGTTATATGCATGATGAATGTTACTATGTATACGTATGATTATTATACTTACTATGACCTGACCAATATGGAACATCCTCTAGAAAATGCCTCCTCGACGCGACGCACGCATGCCGACTAACCAGGCAGAACTGCAAGGAATCATCGCTGCCGCAATTGCGCAATATGCTGCTTCTCAAGGAGACTCAAGCGGAAACATTTTGAACAACAACAACAACCCTCCGAATGGGTGTACTTTCAAGCAATTCTTAGATTGCAAGCCGCAAAACTTTGATGGCACTGGAGGTGCCGTAGCTTTCACTCGTTGGACTGAAAAGACGGAGACGACAGTAAGAATGAGAAAATGTGCACCGGGACAACAAGTTACGTACATCACTGGGCTCTTTACTGATGGTGCCCTATCATGGTGGAATCTCTAAGTTCAAACCTTAGGAGAGGCTGCAGCGTACGCCATGACTTAGGCTGAATTGAAAGAGCTGATGCGCAAGAAGTATTGCTCCAGAGCTGAGATCCAGAGATTCGAAACCGAATTTTGGAACCTAAGAATGGAAGGTCCAAAAATCTATGAGTATGTTCAAAGGTTTCATGATCTGTCCCATGTGGTGCCGTACATGGTCACGCCTGAATTCAAGCGTATCGAACGTTTCATTTGGGGGTTAGCACCTCAGATTATGAGCATGGTCACAACGTCTAAACCGGCAACCATTACCGAAGCCATCGACTTAAGCATCTCACTGACTGAAGAAGCCATCAGGCTAAACAAGTTTTCAAAGGATGATCAGAAAAAGAAGGAGACTTATGTGGAGTCGTCGGGAGAAAACAAACGCAAGTTTTCCAACTTCAAGCAAGGAACCAGCAGCGGTAGCAAGAGAAGTGAATCAAACACACCGACCAGGGCCAAGATTGGTGATGAAAACAGAGGAAAAGGTTACATGGGCACTCTGCCCAAGTGTGGTACATGTCAGTTCCATCACCCCGGCCCGTGCCGACTCAGGAAATGCGAATCTTGCGGGAAGACGGGTCATTCAAAGGAGACGTGTTGGGTTGGATCAGGCCAAGGTGGCCAAAGGGGTTACAATAACAACAACCGTGGTAATGGAAACAGGCCGCAAGGGAATAATGGGGGAAACGGAAATGGTGGAAATGCCCCGAATCAAGCTGGTAACCGGGGAACAAACAGAAATCGAGGCGGGAATGGAAATGGGAATGGCCGAGGGCCAGGATGCTTCAACTGCGGGGACGTTGGGCACTTCAAAAGGGAATGCCCAAAGCTAAATCAGGCGCAAGGACGAGTTTTTAACATTGGTGCGAGGGAAGCGCGCCAAGATCCGAATGTTGTCACTGGTACGTTCCCTATAAATCAACGCTATGCGTCTGTTCTTTTTGATACTGGTGCCGATTATAGTTTCGTATCGTTAGAATTTAAGAACATACTTGGGTTGGCCACTAGTAAGTTAGACGTTCCGTATTCTATTGAATTGGCGAATGGGAAACTACTTGAAACGGGTGAAGTCATCCGGGGATGCATGATAGAACTGGGATAACACGAATTTACGCTAGATCTACTGCCAGTCGAGTTGGGAAGCTTCGACGTGGTAATAGGGATGGATTGGCTGTCTAGCAACAAAGCCGAAGTGGTTTGTCACGAAAAGACCATCCGCATTCCAATGGCCGATGGAGAGACGATTGTAGTTCACGGAGAGAAGCGCGATACGCCATTGAGGATCATTAGCTGCTTGAAAGCTAGGAAGTGTTTGAAGAAAGGATGTGTTGCCTTCTTGGCACATATCGTTGACAAGGAAGCCGCTGAGCCAAAGATCGAAGACATTCCATTCGTGAAGGAATATCCTGAAGTCTTTCCAGAAGACTTGCCGGGATTGCCACCTCCAAGACAAGTCGAATTTCACATTGACTTAGTTCCAGGCGCCGCGCCTGTGGCTAAGGCACCTTATCGACTTGCACCTTCAGAGATGCAAGAGCTGTCAACACAACTCCAAGAATTGTTAGACAAGGGATTCATCAGACCAAGCTTCTCACCTTGGGGAGCTCCAGTTTTGTTCATTAAGAAGAAGGATGGTAGTTTTCGCATGTGTATAGACTACCGCGAGCTTAACAAGTTGACTGACAAGAATAGATATCCTTTGCCAAGGATCGATGACCTGTTCGATCAACTACAAGGTTCAAGTTTCTACTCGAAGATCGATCTACGATCGGGTTATCACCAGTTGAGAATACAAGAGGAAAGTATTCCCAAAACTGCTTTTAGAACTCGATATGGACATTACGAGTTTCTGGTGATGCCGTTTGGGTTGACAAACGCTCCAGCAGTTTTCATGGACTTGATGAACAGAGTCTGCAAGCCGTACCTCGACAAGTTCGTAATCGTATTCATTGATGATATTTTGATCTACTCGAAGACGAAGGGAGAACACGAGCAACACTTAAGAGCTATCCTAGAGCTACTTAAAAAGGAGAAGTTGTACGCTAAGTTCTCGAAATGTGAGTTTTGGTTACGCGAAGTCCAGTTCCTTAGACATGTGGTTAATGGAAATGGAATCCATGTGGATCCCACAAAGATCGAGGCGATCAAGAATTGGGAGTCCCCGAAAACGCCAACCGAGATTCGGCAATTCTTAGGTTTGGCTGGGTATTATCGAAGGTTCATTGAGGATTTCTCTAAAATCGCTCAACCTCTGACCGCACTCACACAAAAGGACAAGAAGTTTGATTGGAGCGATAAGCAAGAAGAAGCGTTTCAGTTGTTGAAAAACAAGCTTTGTGACGCACCGATTTTAGCTCTACCCGAAGGCACGGATGACTTCGTGGTATATTGTGACGCCTCGCGTCAGGGTTTAGGCTGTGTGCTGATGCAGCGACAGAAAGTCATAGCTTATGCTTCGCGCCAGCTGAAGGTTCATGAGAAGAACTACACCACGCATGACTTGGAGTTAGGCGCCGTAGTGTTCGCATTGAAGATCTGGCGACACTATTTGTATGGGACGAGATGTACAATCTTCACTGATCACAAGAGTCTACAGCACATTTTTTATCAAAAGGAACTTAACATGAGACAGAGACGCTAGGTTGAGCTGTTGAACGACTACGACTGTGAAATCAAGTATTACCCAGGAAAGGCGAATGTGGTTGCTGACGCCCTAAGTCAAAAAGAAAGGATTAAGCCCATAAGGGTTAGGGCCTTAGAAATGATTGTCCAGACAAACCTCTGGTTGCGCATTCGTGCCGCGCAGAGAGAGGCCTTGAAAGAAAGGAATATCGAGGATGAGTATCTCCGTGGGATAGAGAAGCAGTTAGTGCCAAACAAGGAAGGAACATTGTGTTTCATGAATCGAATTTAGGTTCCTCTGTTTGGAGGATTGAGAAAGGTTATATTCGATGAGGCTCACAAGTCACGATACTCGATACATCCAGGAGCGGATAAAATGTACCAAGATCTTAAGGATTTCTATTGGTGGCCTAGGATGAAAGGCGATGTCGTAATATATGTTGGCAAATGTTTAACTTGCGCCAAGGTTAAAGTTGAGTACCAGAAACCTTCAGGTCTCGTGCAACAACCTGTAATACCCCAATGGAAATGGGAGCAGATTTCCATGGACTTCATAACGAAATTGCCAAAGACGCCCAAGGGCCATGATACAATTTGGGTAATAGTAGACCGCCTAATAAAGTCTGCGCACTTTCTGCCCATCAAGGAAAAGGACAACACGAGTAAACTTGCTGAAATATACATGAGGGAGATAGTTGCACGACATGGAGTGCCTCTCTCGATTATCTCTGATAGAGATGGACGCTTCGTATCAAGGATTTGGCAGTCCTTCCAAGAAGCATTTGGTTCTCAATTAAATCTGAGTACAACATTTCACCCACAAACGGATGGCCAGAGTGAACGAACAATTCAAACACTGGAAGATATGCTGAGAGCATGTGTAATGGACCTGGGTGATAGCTGGGATAAACACTTTCCCTTGGTCGAATTTTCGTACAACACAGTTACCACACAAGCATTGGAGCAGCGCCGTTTGAAGCTCTTTATGGACGTAAGTGTCGGTCACCGCTATGCTGGGCTGATGCGGGTGATAGACAGCTGGTTGGCCCCGAAATGGTCCAGGAGACGACAGACAAGATTGCGCAGATTCGAAAACGCATCGAGGCGGCTCGCGACAGACAGAAAGGCTATGCAAACCAAAGGAGGAAACCTTTAGAGTTTCAAGTTGGGGATATGGTTTTGCTAAAGGTTTCACCCTGGAAGGGTATGGCACGCTTTGGAAAGCGTGGGAAGTTGAATCCGCGTTACATTGGTCCTTTCAGAATTCTGCAAAGGATCGGGCTTGTAGCATACAAATTGGACTTACCTGCGAAACTTAATGGCGTTCATGATACATTCCATGTATCGAACCTGAAAAAGAGCCCAACTCAAGAAACAGTTGTTATTCCTGCTGACAAGGTTCATATTGACGACACACTCCACTTTGTTGAGGAACCGGTTGAGGTTACGGATTGGAAAATCAACAAGACACGCTGGAGTAGTGTCAAACTCATTAAAGTTCAATGGAATGCACGTCACAGCCCCGAATTCATGTGGGAACGTGAGGATCGTATGAAGGCCAAGTACCCACATTTATTCCCCAAGACCCCTGCAACAAGAAGTAGAACTTAAAATTTCGGGACGAAATTTTCTTAACAGGGGGAGAATGTGACAACCCGCATACTTACAGGTACTGTACAAATTAATTAACCCTAATTATGTGCTTAATGACGGTGCTTGATTACATCTGACGCTCTAAACTGCTTACTGATTTATGTTACATACATACATGTGCATCCTTTACATACAGTCGCTCCATTTACTTCATACAGACTCTTAGTGACAAACCTGATGCACAAAGCACAGTTAGCACAGTGAGCGGATAACTCAGACACATGCTGACAATGCCAGCACATAGACAGACACTATTTTAGGCCAGTATGGGCCATGGATAAAACACTACACCAGTATGGAGTGTAGGGAAGTGAGGACCATAAGACTATGTCACTAGGTGATAGTTTGAGTGCCGGAAAGTGCCTAAAACGCAATTTAATTACAGAATTCCGCATTTTTAGTAACAATTTAGCTTTTACCACACTCATATTATACAGAGTATTGACTAAATGGTCCTAGACACTTTCCTAAGTGTTGGAATTAATTTCGTTACAAAAAGATGCACAAAAGACGCTATACGGTACAATTAAACGCTTTAACGGAACGATACGTAACCGAACAACCAGACAATACCCGAGACACGAAAATATTGTCAGAAATATTATTTTATCATTCTTAATTAATTACGGTCACAAAAAAATCCCCATACGCCATGTAAACATGACATACACCCGCTATACTTGAAAATACCCTTAACCTTCTAATTTAATACCTATTAGTTGACAAAAATTTTCATTCCCCCCCCCCAACCGAAAATCTGCCATGATCACTTAAAATATTTTGTTTAGATTGTTGTAAAGGTAATCTTTAATTCTATTGGCCAAGAATATTGAGTATGATGACCCTAGATTCTAGAATGCTCATGTTTCCAAGAAACTCATCATCACCATCAAGCTCTTCACTCAACCTCACCCCCTCCCCTTATTTTCAGCTCCCCCCTTCCCCCCATAATCGAAAATCATCACCACCACCTCTCACTACCTTCATCTTCTTCATACAAGTTTCATTTCAAGCTTTGAAGTTCCTCCATAGAAGTGCAAGTTGAAGAGTTTACAAGGAAGCTTGGTTCAAGCCTTTGTCACTAACATTTCTTCATCATCTTTGTCCTAAGATTGTTACCCTAGCCTTGTGCTAGTAGTAAGTCCCTTCACACCTTTGTTCCATCTTGTTCTTTGTTATGAATACTTAGTAGGAGGATGATAATCATGTAACACAAGAAAATGAACACTAAAAAGTTGAACTTGAAATTCTGCATAAAAACCCTACATAAAAAAGTTGTATGAAGTTGAAATCTGGTTGGTTTAGGGTTGGTTAAAGCATGGTTGAGGTTTGATCATTAAATCATCGATAAACCATAGTTAGAATCTTTGTTGAGGCGTTTTTAGTAACTTTTAGAATGTAAACAGCTTGCTGAATTGTATTTCCAGCCAATTTCAACAGGCTGTAACTGGACCGTTTTAAATCGAAAAACTGATTTTCTGAAGTCTAAAATGTGTATTTTGGAATAACTAAACAAATGGCACTAGAATCGTAATTTTTCGAGACCGTTTACTATTTTTAAAAGACTGTTTTTGGACAGCAGCTCAAGCTGCATTTTTACTACAGAAAAAGTGTGTTGTTTTCGGAGTCATAACTTGAAATCTGAGTAGAATCAACTCATGGAATTTTTACAGGGGATGGTCACCGTTGTCAGGATGACCCTCCAACTGGAATTTCGTCAATCGGACTTACGGTTAATTTTTCGTGAATTATTCCGTAAACTGCAATCAGAAAGTAACAAATCTGATTGCAGTCGGGAAAATGATTTTCTGTAAAATATAGGTAACGAACTGGACTCTGATATTTTTACATAATAAATTTTGGAACATATAGGAGATTCTTTAAAAATTTTGGAATTTTTAGAAAGGGTTATCTATTTTATAAAAATCCTCGAAAACAGTCCAGTTTTGATTTATAAAGCTGAAATAAAGTAAGTAATGCTTTGTACGTTTATATGTCGGTTTGATTATTGAAAATGAATTACGGGATATGTGTAAAAGAAAATGATATGCTAATTAAGCATGGACACCTCTGTTTACAAAGGAGACTATGGCGAAATTTTCCGAAAATCCGAACACTTAGTAAATTATTCGAGAAAATTTGATACGAAATAGTTGTCTAACTATTTTTTCAAAGAACGCTATTTAAGTTAAAATGATTATTATTATTTTAACAAGATAATACCAAAGTGACATAACTCAAAACACCAAACTCTAAGCCAAGGCACGGCCCGTTCGTCTAATAGACATTAGTACGTTGTAGGTTGTCGTGTAGCGGACAGAGTTGAGATTCGAGTCAAGACGCACTACAGTGAGTTCATGACCCCCTATTCCTTTACTGTTTTCGGTTTTATACTTCGAGGGTGGAATACATGTTTACAAATTATTTCAGACATTTTATACATGGTATTGTTAGCTTAAGGAGGGTTTTTTATTACGTGATCAAGTGAGTGGTGGGCATGACACTTAAGGCCATTAATCCTCATAGTAGGACCACGGGACATGAGTGATAGATCTATTTGGGTGTAGCGAGCCCACACCCATGAGGCCGGGGGCGCATAGTGGTGACTATGTCTTCATACCGGAGATAAATTTGCTAGGTTTGAGTCTTCCTGCATCATTCACATATACTATTGGATTTGTAACCCAATGGTGATTAGTTTTTCCTTATTGCTACATACCAGGGACTATTTTACTTACAAACATATTAAAACGGTTTATACACACAGACTTGCACATGAACTCGCTCAACTTTTTGTTGACTTTTTTTAAACTACATGTATTTCAGGGAATTAATTTGGATCTGGCAAGTGTTGCATGTTAGTCAAGCTGCGTACTTAATAAAGATGTCATCCAGAGTTGTAGGGTTTGGGAAGTGCAACTCCTTCCTGGACGAGTTGCATGTCTCTTATCCTTGTGTTGTTGGTAGTCTTTTGTCGAGTCTTATGAACTCATTCTAAACAAGTCATGTTCTGTATTGCGTTTTGTGGTTGGTGTTTCAAGACAATATGTTATGCATTTTTCTAAGCTATTTTAATGGATGAACATCATACATTTATATCATATAGCATTGTTGTGATTGTTGCTATGGTATTAAAAAGTCACACCAAATAAACCCACGCTTCCGCAAAAGCCAGGGTGTGACAGTTATCCTCTCTTGGTACCTGTTCAAGTGTAAAAACATCGAAATATCCTGCTATTTTTTTTGAGAATTTCGAGATACTCGATCAATTTCTCACCTTTAACTGCATAGGATCCATTAAAATGATTAGTAATTAACAAGGAATCGACATATACTTGCAAACTCTTGATATTCATGCTCTTAGCCAATTCTAATCCTGTAATTAAAGCTTCATATTCTGCTTCATAATTAGTGGCAGGAAACTCACATCTAATAGCCTGGGGTAATATGTCCCCTTGTGGCGATTTTAGTAGTATACCCAAACCTACACCTCTTACATTAGATGCACCATCAGTATATAAAATGTCCAGGATTTTAAATTTTCTCCTAGCTGTTGCACATCTAGGTCTACTTTATTTTGAATATCACTACTGAAATCGGCCACAAAGTTAGCTAAAGCCTGAGACTTTATGGCATTTCTAGGTTCATATACTAGATCATAGGCACTTAATTTCACTGACTACTTAGCCATCCTACCTGACATCTCGGGTTTCCTAAGCACATTTTTAACAGGATAGTTAGTTTTAACATGAATCCTATGCATCTCAAAATAATGTCTAAGTTTTGTTGACGCCATAACTAGGGCTAATATCAATTTTTCTAAATGAGAATATCTAGTTTCAGCATCTAATTAGCTTTTGCTAACATAATAGACAGGATATTGCTGACCTTCGTGATCCTTTACCAGGACAGCACTTACCGCATTCCCTGATACTGCCAGATACAGGGATAATGGTTCACCATCCTCGGGCTTCATCAATAGAGGTGCAGTTGAGAGATACTGCTTTAATTCCTGCAAGGCTGCTTCATGTTTCTCTCCCCATTCGAAATTGTTATTCTTTTTAGGATATCATAAAATTCCTTGCATTTCTCTGAGGATCTTGATATAAACCTGTTTAATGCTGCTACTCGCCCTGTTAATCTTTGATCATCTTTCATATTTGAAGGTGAATTGATATCCAAGATAGCTTTAATTTGCCACGGGCTTGCTTCTATCCCCCTTTTGGTCACCATGTATCCTAGAAACTTTCCTGCTCCCACTCCAAAATGGCATTTGGCAGGATTTAGCTTCATATTGTATTGGTCCAGGATATCGAATGCTCCCTTAATATCCTGGAGGTGATCCTCAGCCTTTTTAGATTTTACTACCATGTCATCGATGTACACCTCCATGGTGTCCCCCAGCTTTTCTTTAAACATCATGTTCACCAATCTTTGGTACGTTGCACCTGCATTTTTTAAACCAAAAGGCATAGCAGTATAACAATAAATACCTGTCGGTGTCATGAAAGCAGTATCCTCCTGATCTGAGGGTTCCATTTGGATTTGTTGGAATCCTGAGGAGGCATCCATGAAGGTAACATCTCGTGGCCAGCAGTAGCATCCACCATTGAATCAATATGACGTAGAGGAAATGGGTCCTTGGGATAACGTTTGTTCAAGTCTGTATAATCTACACAGACTCTCCATTTCCCGTTTCTCTTTTGCACCACAACTACATTCGCTAGCCATTTGGGAAATTTCACTTCCCTAATCATCTTGCTTTTCAGCAATCTTTCAACTTCTTCCTGAATGATGGTATTCCGCTCTGGAGAAAACTTCCTTCGTTTATGTTGGACAGGCTTGAAAGGCCTATCAATTTCGAGCTTGTGAGTTATAATATCCTTGGAAATACCTGTCATATCCTCGTGTTTCCATGCAAATGTCGACATCCTGCATTTCGAAAAGTTAGTCAATTGATCTTCAATATCCTGAGGGATATTGGTTCCCACGAGCACCGAGATATCTGGATTATCCTAAACTAGAATAACTTTCTTTACATCCTGTTCTGAAGCCTCCATGATATCTTAGGCTCGCATCTTTAATTGCTATGCTGCACTAGGCTTTGTCGAGGATTTCATCGAAGAAGAATAACACTCCTTTGCTTCCTGCTGATCACTTTCCACCTTGACTACCCCCCAAAGGGTAGGGATCTTGATGCATTGATGATAGGTTGACGGCACAGCTTTCATATCATGGATCCAAGGCCTACCTAATATAATATTATAGCAGGATAAGGAGTCCACGACACAAAAGCGCTGCATTGAGTTGACCCCTTCAACATACACGGGCAACTTTATCTCCCTTACGGTGTTCTTGGCTTCTCCACTGAAACCAACAAGCACAGTGGATTTCGAAGTAATATCCATCGGGGATACATTCATCCTCTTCAACGTTTCCAGCTGAATTATGTTGACGGAGCTGCCATTATCCACCAGTATCCTGCGCACAAAATGGTTAGCAACATATAACATTATTACCAAAGCATCATGGTGAGGATCCTGGACAGTATCCCTGTCATCGCTATCGAACGTGATCACTTTATCAGTTGTGAGGGTTGACATCCTGGTTGGCTTATCTCCCCTCTCTGCCTTGGCTTCCTTCGCGTGCCTTTTCGTCGCAGAATATGATGTCCCGCAAATGCCGGATCCTCCTGAAACGAAATTAATTATCTTGGCATCCGCAGGAGGTGATGCTGCTCGTTCAGGATCCTTCTCAGTATCCTGACCCTTATTCTTTTTTTTTCCCAGGAGATCCTTCAGATATCCCTTGCTCAAGAGATACCTTATTTCTTTCCTTAGAGCAATGCAATCCTCAGTAACATGTACGAAATCCTCGTGGAAGGCACACCATTTGGACTTATCCTTCCAATCAGTTTTTTGTTGATTCTTCCGGGGCCATCTTGCTTTGTCTGCTAAACCCTGCATAGCATACATCAGTTCAGGTATATTAACAGAAAAACAATATTCAGACAACTCAGGATACTCCTCAGGATCCTCGTCTTCAACAACATTCACTTTTTTGCTGGCATTTCTGCCATATGGCTTAGAGCGATATGGTTTATACGAGGATTCTGATTTCCTGTTGGTTGACTCATAGGTTGTGGATGAATTCATCCTCTCTTGCATCTTTTTGTCATCCTCCAGCCGAATATATCTTAAAGCCCTGTTCCGAGCTTCATCCAGATTCCTGCAGGGATTCATTACAAGATCCTGGTAAAATTGAGAATCTTTTTGCAACCCCATCTTGTAAGCCTGCACAGCTGTTGCAACATCAAGATGTGGGATATCTAAGGATTCCCGACTAAACTTGTTCACATAATCCCTCAAGGATTCCTGCGGTCCTTGATTTATCCGGTAGAGATCACTGGTTAGTTTTTCAAAACTTCGACTGCAAGAAAATTGACTATTAAATAAATTAACTAAATGAGCAAACGATGTAATTGAATGAGGAGGAATGTTTAAGAGCCATTTTAAGGCCGATCCTGTTAAGGTAGAACCAAAACCCTTGCATAGGCACGCTTCCTTGAGATCCGGAGGGATAGGGTTGATTTCCATCCTTTCCCTATATTAGGCAATATGCTCTTCAGGATCCGTAGTTCCGTCATAGAGCTTCATGTTGGGGGTCTGAAATCTTTTCAGGATTTCAGCATCACAAATAGGATATACAAATCGGGATATCCTGTGGCTGTCTTGGGGTACTTATGGAATTGGCTGGACCACCCCTGGTACACTGTATATCATGTCCTTCAATTTATGAAGCTCCCTAGAAAATGCTGATGTCGTACCTGCATCCTACAAAGGTCCAATACCATTAGTAGCAAGAGTATTATTATTATTAGATACATTACCAGTCTGAGGATTCTGGCCATATCCTGAAGCATATCCTGAGCTTCTCATAGTTGACACCCTGACTGAAGAGGGTATCTCAGGAGTATGATTCTGGGAATGGCTAGGCACAATATTCCCCCTGTTATCCTCAGTATATACTGCAGAACTGAAGTTTAAAGCTCTTGGTTGCAAGGGAGTGACAGTATCCTCAGCGGGCCTGCTTGAGTTGGATTTCAAGAGTTGTATCTCTCTCATCAGCATCTGATTGGTCTCCTGCTGTTGCCTCATCTGTTCATGTACACTACCAAACAAAGTTAGAATTTCTTCATTAAAGGCCAAAATAGGAGCAGATCCCTGAATGTTGCGACCGGGAATAACATCTCGGGCCACATGAATTTCAGTTCCTTGTGAAGAGGCTTGCGTTCTCGGAGGAGGTGGTGGAAGCACCGAACCAATTGTTGCGGAGGTTGTAGCAGACATGGTGGAAGAGCTCATGTTTGATCTCGAGGCCATTGAAAATAGTGTAGCAAAAAGTTTTGAAAATAGAAAACCAAGTAATGATTTTGCAAAACCTTTTAGTAGAAATAGCACCACTTGCCCCATGGTGGGCGTCAAATTGTTTTGGTAAAAAATTACCGAAGCAATTAAGTGATCAAATTAGTTAAGTGAGGTAGTGTGCTAAGAATGTGTGTTGAAAATATGCTAATTAAGTTGTTTGCAAAAACAGTTATCAGGATACAGCTCAGGATATCGAGCTGTATCTATAATCAAACAATGAGCAAAAATGTAAAGGGTGACACGAGATGTACGAGGAAAGCCCTTGATCAATCTAGATCGCCGGCATAAAACCTCGGGAGCTGACAATCGCAGCTGCCTTGTTCTTCTTATTACTTCAAATGTCAGGATACAGTGCAGGATATGATGCGGATCAACTAAGTGTTAAAATGTGATTTCAATACAAGTGTAAGTGTGTTGTGAGTGTTTGCAGCTAGAGAGAAAGAGAGTTCGAGAGATTGTGTGTGTTCTTATCTGATCCGATCAATCTATTTATAGTAAAAAGAAACTAACTAACTAGCCAATAAATTCAGGATATATGGAATATTTCCTTTGTGAACGTTGTAGTCCACGTCTTCCGGCTTCAATGTCCATAATCTAACAGATTTGCCCGAGTCTTGTGGAGAAGAAGTCCATTTGAACGTTAGAGACTTGCACCATTTAATCTGCACGTGAGTTAATTAGTTACTACCAGGATACTGTATCAGGATGTTACCCATATCCTGATCCGGTATCCTGATCACAACAAAGGAAAAATAGTCAGAATATTATTCAGGATATATGAGCAGAAAATCACCCATAACAGCTTGTATGCTTACTAGTGTCCGGTTCTCATGGGACACCTAGTGTGCCACTTGCTGCCTATGCTTGTACATCACGCAGAATAAGTTGTACATCACAGGAGTGTGCGGCTTCATTTACCCAAACAGTGAACACACTCATTCTTTCATGATTAAGTGTAAGACCATTTCTATTAATTAACGATTTTCGTATAGTTTATGAAAACAAACACGTAATTATGATTACATATACATTGAAAAATACGGGTAAATTAAAACTTTTATAATTTAAAAATAATACAACATAATGTAATTGAGTTCGTCGTTTAAAAGTAACGACGAAACGACGTGCGGAAGCTTGTATCCTGATCGTGTTCGGTTCTTCATTGAGGTTGGTCTTCATCCGGGTGTTCTTGACATTTACCTATGATCAAAACCAACTTAAAAGTTAGTTTTGATAGTCAAATAACGAGTTTAAACAAGTCCGAATTTCAAAATAACAAACTTTATAAAATTTGCCAGTTCTGAAGCTTGTCGTGGGCCGCGACAGGTTTGGCCTCGGCCTTCGCGGGGCGCGACAACTTATGACTTCTCCGTCGTGGGGCGCGACAGACACATTTCGATAAAAAGTTTGTTTCATTTAGCTGCATCTGCCCAGCTCCATTTTCACTAACTTGTTATGCACAAAAATGTGCATAACTTTCAATTTACAAATTCGTTTAACCCGATTCTTTTTCCTATGCGATCGTAATTTAATTCTCCATCACATGGAGTTAAAGTCTGACATCTGAACTCATAAAATATTAGATTTCAAGCTCTCGGCTTGAAATTGATTTATAAAGACTTTTGACCCGTTCAAGTTTAAAACCACTAACTTGTTTCTAAATAATCAAATTACATACACCAATGTATTTAACTCAAAATTCTTAGCACGAGTTCAAAAATTTTGTTTTATGAATTACGCGTCTAATTCATAAGCGATGCGCATAAATCCATTTTGACCGTTTAGGGGATTTTGTGCATTTAAACATTAACTCGCTCTTCCCCCTTTACACTTCGCATTCCCATATCTAAATAACTATTTACAATCCACCACAACTATTTTTGTGGTGGATTTAACATAATGAACCCATTACCCCCAATTTTACCCTTCAGATAGTCATTTTGCGCAAATGACCCATTTTAGGCCTTCGACCCACGAGCGTTTATGCCTATAACTTTACTACATATCTAAGGATTACATAATCATGATACAAATTCCTAAACAACCTCTAAGAGTCGTTTACCCGGTTTTCCCCTCAAGGGCTTTTTGGTCAAGTTTAGTCCCTCATTTTACGATGAAGGACTTTCACTAATTATTTGACCAAAATCGCAATTTTAACTATAAACTTATTTATGCGTACCTGGCTCGGATCAATATATTGGACCGTTTTAATACCTTGTTTCAATAATTTCTAATTCATAGCATCGATAATTCATAAGCCGTTTTATCCTGTGTGCATAAAACTCCACAAACACTTATTAGTCGTTAATTGTCAAATGGTATCAACATTACCATTTGACCCATTTGGTCTAAACGACCAAACATTTTGCGCTTTTATTTGAATGGTATTTATTTACCATTTCGTTAAGTAACTTATTTCGGATTTTTCACCAATTAGTTAGGTCTCTTCAATCCGTTTCTTACGCGTTTGCCCAACATGGCTCATGCCACTTGGTGTCGTTTTAAACTTCAACTTTGATCCATTTATACTTGACTAAATCACCATTTTACCCTTTTTATTCGTTTAGGCTTACTTAGAAAGTAGCCATTCAAAAACTCAATTTATTTATGTCATCTCATGACCAAATTACCATTTCACCCATTTTTACCGTTAAACATGGTTTTTCATCTTTTGATACGTTTTGACCCGTATCATTTTGTGTCAAAATCATATTTTGAATATAACCTTGTCGTATTTATAATCTATAAATAAATACATATCTTACGATAAGGGTGTAAGCTTTACTCACCTTGCATCCGATTATGCTCTTTTTCCTTATACTCGGTCCGTTTCACCCGCTTCTTTCCCAAGCCTCCACCTAGCTTGTCAAGCGTCAAACTATCATATAGTATTCACAAGGTGGTTAGGTTAGTCGTTCTAGATCATAACCTTTACGCCTTATGAACCTTTATACTACTTTTCTTACGGAACTCTATCATATGTCGGTTTGACTTTTAAAAGTCAAACCGCCTTATAGCATATGAAATTGAGCAACTAAGTTTGAAAAACTCATGTTGGCGTTTCGCCATTTACTCGATAAGCACTATTCTTAGGCCACAATTTTTTCTAATATTTAATCTGAGTTCATGCTATTATTAACACTAAGTTAACTTAGCTCTCGATTATCAAAGACACATTATTCTTTCATTACGCAAAATCTACGGGTTTTCATCTATAAGTGAAACCCGTTTCATCATGTTATTAGGCATTCATCCAAATACCTAATCTAATCAAGTTCTACATTCAAACGAGTAGACGCGCGATTTCACTTAGGCATTTTACCGAACACCATGCGAGCAAGATTTTTATACATCTTTTGTCTAGTTCATGACTAACTTCTAACCAAGTTTCAATCATCAAAATCAAACCCTTTTGTCTAGCATTCATAAACTAAATTCAAGACTCGCATCATAACATTAGTTTTCACAATCTAACAATCAAATTCATGTGTTCATCACATTGTTATAAAAACCCACTTAACACATATATGGTTGTTTATCAAATTCCTAGTTTTCAACACTAATACATCAAGTTTTCAACTAGGGTTTGTTCCTAGACATGAATTTAACCCAATATCACTCATGCATACAACATTCGTCACATAATTTCGTTTTATGAATGTTAATTAGAATTTCAAAATATCACCAAATAACAAAATTCAACATACCTTGTGATCTCCTAGCTTGGGTGATCACGAAATTAGTTAAAGCCCCAATTTTTAGCTTGATTCCTCTTCAATTTTGTTGAATTTTGTGGGTTTTAAGGGTTTTTGAAATAACCCTTTTCTTTCTCCTGATGATGATCGACCAAAATACAAAGTGTGTGTGTATTTTGGTTTTAGTTTTCGTTTTAATTAAAAACCTTTTCCACTTTTAACCCTTTTAGTCCCTTAATTTCCAAGGTTTTTAAAAAAAGGTTTAACTATTTCGTGTTTCCTTTATTGTTTTAACAATACTTAACTAACTAGGTTGATATTCCTAGTTACTTAGTGGGTTTGGGGAAGTCATAACCTGTTTTATTTTTAAGTCCTGTTAACTCGGGCCTCTTATAAACCTTATTTCCTCAAAAGCTTTTATTCTCTTTTTATTTAATATTAGGTTTATCTATTTAAATCCTAATATTTACCGGGTTAGTTTTTACCACTAACGGTATTTCACCCGTTCATTATTGTTAACGTGATTTGATTACCAACCCCGTTTTTTGGGGTGTTACAAGTCTACCCCCTTAAAGAGGTTTCGTTCTCGAAATCTTTCTTACATAATTCACACAGATTCCACGTTAATCCTGAAATGATAAGCGCTTTTATTAAGTTATAATTACTATTTTGACCTTAAATGGTCTTTACGACTAGACTTACTAGTCTTCGGCTGCTTTATACCCCGTTACTCAGTATACCATATTTCCTTTCTGGCCTTATATGAGTTTATGACCTCCTATCACGTATCTCACGTTACTACGTGATTATATTCTATATCACTTTTGTGACCGTGATCGCATTGCATCACGTCATGTTTAAGTTTATATAAACTTTTCATTATCAAAATCTTCTTTCGAACGTATCATCTTACACGTATCGGTGTTAGTAATATTAACCATTTTCTAATTTCTCTCATAATATTCATATTCGTTAAATGTTGTTTTTCACTAAAACTGAATATTAGTCTAACGTTTTCTCTTTAACTTATGTCAATTACGTATATCAAAGAATTGACGATCAAGAATTTATTCCTTCCCATTATTCTTTTATGCGGGAGTCGTAACTAGTTCCCATGCTTTACCCAAGTGACCCGTAGGTTCTTTCACTTAGCTTCGTAGGCTATTTTTATAGGCATTCATCCCTTTTTTGGCGAGACCCTTATAGTTCATTTCTTTTTATTCGTGACCCGAGTGTTATTCGGTCTCGTAGACCTTCAAACTGCTTATTACCAAAAGTTTTGGTGATCTCGTAGATCATCCCCTTACTTATTTCGTTCTAAAAAAATATATTTTCGGTGTCAAGGCACCCTTTTTAAGTTTAACAATCACTCATTTTCATTCTTGAATTTTATTAACCTTGACAGTAGTCTAAGGTTACATTCGTTTTCTTTTGGACTAATCTTCCGATTCTATGTCTTCTTACGTCATTTACACGTCGGTTTATTCTACACTTGCCATTACCCGGTTCATACTTATACTTCTTTACAACCCGTTACCCGGGTTCTTTATCTCTATGTTTTTAACACTCCTGTTTCACTAGTTTGCGTTTTTCTTTCTATATTCTTTTGCGACACATCACATAGGTTCATTAATATTTCGCGCTTCCATTATTCGATTTGCGATTACTTACACTATCAAGTATTTATACTTTATTTGGCCAGTTTGACATATTCGTGTGAAATCTATCACTAATGACAGTCAAACTTCATTCTTTATTTAGCTCGTTCAACCTCGAAATAGTTGAACATCACTAATAAATTCTATTTGCGAAATTTTATTATTCTTTTAGTCATAACTCATAATCCGAGTCTTTTGACTTTCTAATCCGTGTTCCCGTCTCTTGGTTTACACATATTCTCAAAATCCTACCCATCTATCGGGTATTTTTACGGAAGTCATCAAAGTAACCATTCTGATATGGTTTAGACTTCGTTTTAACTTATTTGGTCGTCTTAGAGAAATCCATCACTTTTATTCAACCAAGTCCTCATTCTTTATTTATTCTGTTTGACTTGTTCGTGTGAATTTCATCGCTTATGACAGTCAAACTTTATTCCTATGCCTTAACATTCGCATTAGTCGGTCTGTATTTTCATCTACTTTGATCTTTGTCCCTTCTCTCGGGCTCGTTATTCTAACGTAATATGCTTTCGTCATCAGGATTGCGTTTACGTTTATTATCAAACATCTTGCTTATTTGATTCATTTGGGTACCTTTTTAATTCGTCCCATTCACCCCGTCCCTACTACATCGGACGTAAATGTGTCCATCATAAGAAGTTCATGGTATCATGTGTTCACTACTGACTTGGCCAGAGTAAGCGATCAACACATGACACACATGACCTTTTTATAATTTTCACATTACACCCCATGTAATTAACGCCTCTAATCTTTCTATATCACTGATTTAAATTGGCAAAACTTTATTCAATTGCTATTTAACAATTATTAGTTTTACCCGTTTCATTATTGAACATATAAAATGTTTTCCTTTTTATCGAACTATTATATAATCACATTCATTAATGTGATCGCTACTTTCCTCAATAGTATTATATTGAGAATTATTCACTTGGATAATTACTCCCATCCAAGTTTCCATATGAACTAATCCTGTTATTGCTTTGTTATTCATCATCGTGAATAACACATGTTTCTATTTAATTTCTCTTGGAAACCTCGTCCTGAATAGATATCATATTCAGGTTTTCCAAGTTTTATCCTATATATGCAACCGTCATTCTCTACGTGTTTGTTGCATATTACTATTTGTGCGATTAATTTAAAATGTGCACCTGGTAATGCTTGCCCTAACAGGCTTTCCATGCCATTAACCATGTTCGCGATCGTTGGGCGGTTTAGGTCCTTGTTGAGCATGCTCTGCTCGTCATACTTCGGACCGTTCCTCCGTCATATCTGCAGTTTGTTCAACTCTCATCATCTTCAGATGCGAGTGTCCTTCACCTAAACATTTACAAAGATTAGTAATGTCAACTTCAATAAACGTCTGTATTAAAATACAAGGCTTTCCTCTATACGTGTCAACGCACGTAATTTCGTTAACTATATCTATCATTTAATTGAGGTAACGTATATTACACGATAACCCTATGTGTTGTTCTCAACACTTTAATCATGCTAAACCATTAATATACATGTACTTACCGGATTTGCGATCAAGCCTCGAACCGAACACACTTTACTCTTTAACCTTGAGCTCTGATTACCAACTTGTAAGACCCTTTCCATTACTTAACGATTTTCGTATAGTTTACGAAAATAAACATGTAATTATGATTACATATACGTTGAAAAATACGGGTAAATTAAAACTTTTACAATTTAAAAATTATATAACATAATGTAATTGAGTTCGTCGATAAAAAGTAACGACGAAACGATGTGCGGAAGCTTGTATCTTGATTGTGTTCGGTTCTTAATTGATGTTGATCTTCATCCGGGAGTTCTTGACATTTACCTATGATCAAAACCAACTTAAAAGTTAGTTTTGATAGTCAAATAACGAGTTTAAACAAATCTGAATTTCAAAATAACAAAATTTATAAAATTTGCCAGTTCTAAAGCCTGTCGCGGGCCGCGACAGGTTTGGCCTCGGCCTTCGCGGGGCGCCACAGCCCATGGCGGGGCGCCACAGCCCATGGCGAGGCGCCACAGCTTATGATTTCTCTGTCACAGGGCGCGATGGATACATTTCGATAGAAAGTTTGTTTCATTTAGTTGTATCTGCCCAGCTCCATTTAACTAACTTATTATGCACAAAAATGTGCATAACTTTCAATTTACCAAATCCGTTTTGCCCGATTCTTTTTCCTATGCGATCGTAATTTAATTCTCCATCATATGGAGTTAAAGTCTGACATCTGAACTCATAAAATATTAGATTTCAAGCTCTCGGCTTGAAATTGATTTATAAAGACTTTTGACCCGTTCTAGTTCAAAACCACCAACTTGTTTCTAAATAATCAAATTACATACACCAATGTATTTAACTCAAAATTCTTAGCTCGGGTTCGAAAATTTTGTTTTATGAATTACGCGTCTAATTCATAAGAAATGCACATAAATCCATTTTGACCCATTTAGGGGATTTTGTGCATTTAAGCATTAACTCACTCTTCCCCCTGTACACTTCGCATTCCCATATCTAAATAACTATTTATAATCCACCGCAACTATTTTTGTGGTGGATTTAACATAATGAACCCATTACCCCCAATTTTACCCTTCGGTTAGTCGTTTTGCGCAAATGACCCAATTTAGGCATTCGACCCATGAATGTTTATGCCTATAACTTTCCTACATATCTAAGGATTACATAATCATGATACAAATTCCTAAACCACCTCTAAGGGTTGTTTACCCGGTTTTCCCATCAAGGGCTTTTTGGTCAATTTTAGTCCCTCATTTTACGATGAAGGACTTTCACTAATTATTTGACCAAAATCGCAATTTTAACTATAAACTTATTTATGCGTACCTGGCTCGGATCAACATATTGACCCGTTTTAATACCTTGTCTCAATAATTGCTAATTCATAGCATCGATAATTCATAAGCCGTTTTATCCTGCGTGCATAAAACTCCACAAACACTTATTAGTCGTTAATTGTCAAATGGTATCAACATTACCATTTGACCCGTTTGGTCTAAACGACCAAACATTTTGCGCTTTTATTTGAATGGTATTTTTTTACCTTTTCGTTAAGTAACTCATTTCGGATTTTTCACCAATTAGTTAGGTCTCTTAAATCCGTTTCTTACGCGTTTGCCCAACATGGCTCATGCCACTTGGTGTCGTTTTAAACTTCAACTTTGATCCATTTATACTTGACTAAATCACCATTTTACCATTTTTATTCGTTTAGGCTTGCTTAGAAAGTAGCCATTCAAAAACTCATTTTATTTATGTCATCTCATGACCAAATTACCAATTCACCTATTTTTACCATTAAACATGGTTTTTCATCTTTTGATACGTTCCGACCCGTATCATTTCGTGTCAAAATCATATTTTGAATATAACCTTGTCGTATTTATAATCTATAAATAAATACATATCTTACGATAAGGGTGTAAGCTTTACTTACCTTGCATCCGATTATGCTCTTTTTCCTCATACTCGATCCGTTTGACCCGCTTCTTTCCCAAGCCTCCACCTAGCTTGTCAAGCGTAAAACTATCATATAATATTCACAAGGTGGTTAGGTTTGTCGTTCTAGATCATAACATTTACGCCTTATGAACCTTTATACTACTTTTCTTACTAAACTCTATCATAGGTCGGTTTGACTTTTAAAAGTCAAACCGCCTTATAGCATATAAAATTGAGCAACTAAGTTTGACAAACTCATGTTGGCGTTTCGCCATTTACTTGATAAGCACTATTCTTAGGCCACCATTTTAACTAATATTTAATCTGAGTTCATGCTATTATTAACACTAAGTTAACTTAGCTCTCGATTATTAAAGACACTTATTCTTTTATTACGCAAAATCTACGGGTTTTCATCTATAAGTGAAACCCGTTTCATCATGTTATTAGGCATTCATCCGAATACCTAATCTAATCAAGTTCTACATTCAAACGCGTAGACGCGCGATTTCACTTAGGCATTTTATCGAACACCTTGCAAGCAAGATTTTTATACATCTTTTGTCTAGTTCATGACTAACTTCTAACCAAGTTTCAATCATCAAAATCAAACCCTTATGTTTAGCATTCATAAACAAAATTCAAGACTCGCATAATAACATTAGTTTTTCACAATCTAACAATCAAATTCATGTGTTCATCACATTGTTATAAAAACCCACTTAACACATAAATGGGTGTTTATCAAATTCCTAGTTTTCAACACCAATACATCAAGTTTTCAACTAGGGTTTGTTCCTAGACATGAATTTAACCCAATATCACTCATGCATACAACATTCATCACAGAATTTTGTTTTATGAATGTTAATCAGAATTTCAAAATATCACCAAATAACAAAATTCAACATACCTTGTGATCTCCTAGCTTGGGTGATCACGAAATTAGTTAAAGCCCCGATTTTTATCTTGATTCCTCTTCAATTTTGTTGAATTTTGTGGATTTTAAGGGTTTTTGAAAGAACCCTTTTCTTTCTCCTGATGATGATCGACCAAAACACACAGTGTGTGTATGTTTTGGTTTTAGTTTTTGTTTTAATTAAAAACCTTTTCCACTTTTAACCCTTTTAATCCCTCAATTTCCAAGGTTTTTAAAAAAAGGTTTAACTATTTCATGTTTCCTTTATTGTTTTAACAATACTTAACTAACTAGGATGATATTCCTAGTTACTTAGTGGGTTCGGGGAAGTCATAACCCGTTTCATTTTTAAGTCCCGTTAACTCGGGCCTCTTATAAACTTTATTTCCTCAAAAGCTTTTATTCTCTTTTTATTTAATATTAGGTTTATTTATTTAAATCATAATATTTACCGGGTTAATTTTTACCACTAACGGTATTTCACCCGTTCATTATTGTTAACGTGATTTGATTATCAAATCCGTTTTTGGGGTGTTACATTAAGGATAAAAAACCCAGATTTTAAATATCAACCAAGTTCTTATTGATTCTTTTAAAACTTTATCATTCAAAGTTTCCAAACCGTACAACATGTTTCTTTTGTAATCAGTCCAAATGTCTAAATTCCCAAAATGTCTAAGGTTGTCAGACTTTAGTTCTAGAGTTCAATCCTGGCAACAATCTTCAAGAATTCCTTTTTTGCTTCTACAACACTGATTTTATGTTACCAAGATGAATGTGGGTTCTTGTTTTTATTATGAGCCCCAAATCTCAGCCAAACATGTTATCATGAAACGTGACATAAATCCTATGAATTTCATATTCATCTACAACATATTAACATCAAACAATCTAGCATGTTATACTATATAAAAAGATTTTTAGCCCATAAAACAAATCATACAGAATCAGTCCTAGCATTTCACTAATATAGAAATCTCTTATCGAGTGGCTAACAGGCGAAGAAAGCATGAACCTTTCATGACAGAATTTACTAACCGGTGATGATGGAATCAGTTGTGTGCGAGATGTGGGAGATATCTTTGTGAAGTAATAGAGCTACCAAGAATTTGAGCTGCTTGTCCAGACCTTGATGCCGTCGTCCAACTCCCAAAAAGGAAAGAGAGAATGTAATAGGGTTTCTAGAAGGAGGGGAATGATTTGAAAGATGGGGATAATTCCTTGAAAGTGGCAGCCGTGATGATCGGGGAATAAATGATGCAAAACCCGTGGCGACAATGATAGCTCACGAAACGTATGGTAAGTTCATTAAAGTTTAAAGGTAGCAAAGTAAATTAGTAGTGTGTAATTATCAGTGCTCCGCGACGGGTCGAAAAAGGTAGATAAAATAAGTAAGGCACAAAGATAGGTATAAAAAATAAAATATAAATTTTGTTGTTAAAATTTAAAAAGTGAAAAGATTAGGGATGGTTAAAAAAGGAAAAAAAAAACATTATTAAAGTTCATGGGTTGTATAGTAACTTTATTAAAGTTTATGGATAGCATGTTCAAAAAAGGTAAAAAAAAAAGTTAAATGCGAAAATCGTCCTTAGTTTTAGGCACTTTTGCCATTTTCATCCAAAATAAAAAAAAATTGTAAATGGACCTTCAACATTTAATTTTTGTTGTCATTTTCATCCAAATCAATAATTCTATTTAAATCTAAATTAATAATAAATTAATGATGTTTGGTATGACGGATCAATGAGAGGAGATAAGGTACAAGTACTGAGATAGACAGGGTGGTTGTGGCGGCGGTGGAAGTAGAGGTTTATAAGAGAGAAGGATAGAAGATAGAATGTGTGTATGGCGTGTGTGTAGTTATAAATATTATAATTAATTTATTATTATTATTATTTAAAGATATATATATATATATATATATATATATATATATATATATATATATATATATATATATATATATATATATATATATATATATATATATATATATATATATATATATATATATATATATATATATATGGGAAAGATAAATCGAAAACCCATGTGAGTTGAGAAAACCCAAATAAACCCTATGTAACATTTTTATTTTTTCTAAAAAATAGAGAATGTAATATAAATGTACACGGACCTATTTATGAAAAAAATGAAAAAAACGCTTACTAGTTTTTTTTGAAAAAATGTTGAAAATTTGTATTTTACTTTTTTTGGACATATATATTATGTAACCTGAAATTTGTAACATTTTTTTTAAAAACTACTCGGTGTTTTTTTTGTGTTTATTTTTTAAAAATGGTTCAAATATATGTATATTACATTTCCTATTTTTTTTAGAAAGGTTTCTTGAGTTTACATGATTTTTACAAAGGTTTCTTGAGTTTACACAACTCAAGTGGGTTTTCTCTATAGCCTTCCCTTATATATATATACATATATATATATATATATCTATATATATATATATATATATATATATATATATATAGAGGACCGCTAAAATGAGAACCAACTCGAGTTGTAAGAACCGTGAGAACTACACTGTACGGGGCGAGGTGAACCAAATTTTGTTTTCATAAACATAGATGCGTGTATTATAAACACATTTTTAAAAAAAAAATTCAAAAAAAAAATGTCGTGTGTGTAGTTTTGAGCACCACAAGTTTGTGTTTACGGGTACCGTAAATCTTACCGGAAAATTTACGGTACCCGTAAACACAAACTTGTGGTGCTCAAAACTACACACACGACATTTTTTTTTATTTTTTATTTTTACAAATGTGTTTATAATACACGCATCTACGTTTATGAAAAAAAATTGGTCCAACTCGCCCCGGATCAAGTAGTTCTCACGGTTCTTACAACTGGAGGTGATTTTTATTTTAGCGCAATTATATATATATATATATATATATATATATATATATATATATATATAGAGAGAGAGAGAGAGAGAGAGAGAGAGAGAGAACAACTTCTTGAGAGTGAACTGTGTGAACTAATCTTGACCCTTGATCATTTTTTAGATTAAAAGGGAAAGATTACATTAGCCAAGTATGTTTAATTAAAATCCCTTAATTTTCTCCTCTCTTAACTTTCTCTCTCTCTCTCTCTCTCTCTCTCATT